>NW_019735014.1:79333-124963 GCF_002891405.2 Cryptotermes secundus
TTAAAAAAAAAAGCCCCGGTTAAGCCGCAAACCGGTTAATCCGCCCCCGGATAATCGAGAGTTGACTGTAGATTATTATAACTTTGAAAACTATTCCTTGATATCAAAATTCTGTAGGAAAAATAAATTGCATGGAGGCTCATGCATTTATATTAAAACAAATCTAGGATGCAAAACCCTGTAACCTGTTTGAAAGCTTAAATCAAGAAGAACACTCTGAGGCCAACATAATTGAACTTATACAATATAATACTATCATACTCTGTATATACAGAACCCCTAGTAGCAATATCAACATATTTATAAAAAACCTGGACACAATACTTAGCAATCTGACCAATAAAGGAAAGAACATTATTATAGCAGGAGATCTCAATGTAGATTTTCTAAAAAGAAGTGTTAATCCACAACTACATACAATGCTACTCATGTGGCTTGCAAGCAATAGTTGATGTCCCAACAAGAATAGGACCTAAAAGCCAAACAGCCATAGACCAAATAATACTAAACAAGGGCTTATGGGAATACAACTTTAAAGCGGTGAAAACAGGGATATCGGACCATAATGCCCAAATACTACAAGTACAAATGCATTATAAGAACAAAAATGGACAAGGCAGAATAACTAAAGAGTTCAGATTACCTAGATCTTATAGTGAGGAAAACGTACAATATCTAAACTATTTACTAGGAAAAGAGACCTGGAAGCCTGTTCTTAAACAAAATGAGGCAAGTGAGGCATACAGTGGATTTTTAGGCATCCTTCAGTACTATCTCAATATAGCTATGCTTAAAATATGGGTAAAAATTAAGCAGCAAAAAATAAATGGATTACCTTAAGCATAAGGGTATCAGGAAGTAGCCTTAGGACTCTTCATAGCTTAATTAAAGAAGAAAACACATCTGAAGAACTTAAAAAATACTATAACCAGTACAAAAAAATATAGAACAAAATTATCGCAGGCTAAAAAATTAAGTAACAATATGTGAATACATCATCTGGGGACAAATCAAAAGCCATGTGGGATTTAATCAAAGAAGAATTAGGCAGTCAGCAAAAAGTTTCAAAGAACATTGAATTAGGAGTGAATGGAACAACTATACAAGATCCAAAAGTTATAGCCAATGTTTTTAATGAATACTATACTAACACTGCCCAGCACATCCGGAGTAACAATCGGACAGCACAAAAAAATGAAGACAGAATCAACACAATAGCATGTTCTTAACCCCAACCACTGAAAGGGAGGTGGTAGACAAAATTGAAATACTGGGTAACAAAAAATCAACGGGTATCGACGATATTCCAGAGTTCATTATTAAAAAATGTCATCCTCAACTAGTAAATGCTCTAACATACATTATAAATCTGTCATTTTCATCTGGTTATTTCCCCGACCAACTAAAAATAGCAAAAGTGAAACCCTTGTATAAAAAAGGTTGTACTGCAGATGTTGGGAACTACAGGCCAGTGTCATTAATTTCGGTTTTTTTCTAAAATGATCGAAAAAATTATGCACAATAGACTTTTATCATTCATAAATAAGTACAGCATAATCAACAACAACCAACATGGATTCTGCAAATGAAAATCATCACATACAGCAATCACAGAATTTACAAAAAGGGTTTACAAAGCACTAGATGAAAAAGAAATGAGTATAGGGATATTTTTGGATTTATCAAAAGCGTTCAACCTAGTAGATCATGATATATTGCTAAGTAAGATGGAAATAATGGGAATATGAGGGGTTACGCTAAGGTGGTTCCAGACATACTTAGAACACAGAGAACAAGCGATAGAAATTACATACAGATGCAAAAAACTAATCGTAACATTAATTACCTATCCCGAAAGAGACCCATCAGCTATGGCATCCCACAAGGTTCCGTTCTGGGACCAGTGTTGTTTCTGTTATACATAAACGACCCGGAGGCCAGCACAGAACATGGGAAACCTACGTTCTTTGCTGATGATACTAGCATTTTTATAGCAGGAAATAGCGCTAATGAAATTCAAAGGAAAACAAATGAAACAATAAATAAAATCACAGAGTGGTTTGAGAAGAATCGATTAACTATTAATAAAGAGAAAACAGTAGCAATAGCCTTCCATCATCCTCAAAAACTACAACTTGAATGCCCTCCAATAAAGCTTTATGACACTGTCATCAACTACACAGATCACTCAAAATTTCTGGGAGTCTGGCTAGATAAGCATCTAAGATGTACTATGCATACGCAAATGCTAGCGAACAACTTATGTAAAGTATGTTTTGGCCTAAGGGTAGTTAAAAGAGTGACTGGACTAGAGGCTGTCCGCGCGTTATATTATGCTCATTTCCAATCTTTGTTATCATATGGACTGATATTTTGGGGCAACTCGGTAAATGCAAAATTGATCTTTAAATTACAGAAGAGAGCTATAAGAGCTATGACCCAGGTCCCAAATATGACTAGTTGTAAACAAATTTTCAAATCATTACATATATTACCTCCACCATCTTTGTACATAAAAGGTGGTTCAAATATGACCGGGACTGATTTTTTTTAAAAATCATAATTGCCAAACACTTGCTTGCACATGTCAGTCTTCAACATACTCTCGTCTGGAGTAACACATTTTTTCCAACGTACTGGAAGCATCCCGATGACCTTTTCAAAAAAGGCTTGTGGTTGGTGGCGTATCCACTCCCGAACAGTCTGGATGACGGCGTCATTGTCCACAAACCGCATGCCTTGCAAGTCTGATTTGAGCCTTCCGAACAGGTAGAAATCACTTAGGGCCAAATCGCAACTGTACGGTGCATGTGTCAGAAGGTTCCACTTCAATTTCCGGATGGTTTCCATTGTTGTTTTGGCCGTATGGGGGTGTGCATTGTCTTGAAGGAAGGCTACCTGCTTTCCACATCACTTCCACTTGGATCGGATCTTTTCCTTCATGTCTGTTGCCAGGAGGTCTGAGTAATAAGCTGCATTGACTGTTCTGGCATCTGTCAGAAAGTCTACATGGATAACCCCCTGCCAGTTCCAGAAGAACGTTGCCATCACTTTTCCTGCCGAACAGCTCCTCCACGCTCTCTGGGTTTGGGAGAACTGGTATGCTGCCACTCGCATGATGATTGCTGGGACTCGGGAATGAAGTAGTGCACCCACATTTCATTGGTGGTCACTACAGACTTCAAAAATGCACCACCTTCGTCTTCAAACTGCTGTAGGAGATGACTGGCAACTTGCATGCGCACCATTTTGTTCACGTCCGTCAAAGTGTGTGGTACCCACCGTGCATTTGCCTTGCGATAGTGCAGGATGTCTTCTACACTACCAACACTGATGGACAGCATTGCTCCAAGTTCCTTGATAGTGATGCACCTATTCTCACGAATAAGTGTGTCTGCACGATCATGCGGTTCATTCTCCATGCGCTCTCTGCCCTCTCTGAAGCACTTACACCACTCAAACACACGGGTCCATGAGAGACACTCTTCCCCATACTGTTGTTTGAGTCTGTGGTGAATTTCATCGGACGGGACGTTTTCTCCGAGGAATTTGATCAAAATGCGTTGTTCCACACTCCACGGTACCTTCTGTTCACTCATCACTCTAGCAACTTCCAGAAAGGACTGAACAGGTTCTAACCCGAACAGGAGGGAGGGTGGAGGTTGTGGCTTCACTCTCTCAGGTCGCACAGCTGCTGCGCAGTGCGGCTTGTTTACAAAAAAAATTAGTCCCGGTCATATTTGAACCACCTAGTATATGAAACTCTAATATACATAAAATCCAATTCGAATGATTTCACAACCAACTCAGGATTACACTCATACAACACAAGGAAAAAAGATGACTTGCACATTGCCCCATGTAATATAAGTCTATGCAAGAATAATTTTAACAATGGAGGACTTCGACTGCTAAATCATCAGCCACGATATATTAAAGAAATTCCGGTACAATATAAGTTCAAAAACGCTTTGAAAACTTACCTACTGGATCATTGTTTTTATAAAGTGGATGAGTTTCTCTTGTGTGAGACAAACACTAGTCAATTATAATCACATAATTCATGAATAATCGGTTTTGGGAATCCCTACTGCGCAGTGTTCCTTTCTTTCTTCTAGCAACTAAGATAACACAGTCGAAGATGTACCTGAATGGGCTACCCTGGAGAGATGCAGATACCAAGAAGCTGCACCAGGAAGGGAGAACAGATGTAGTGAGATGTTGCAGTGTAGAGTCTACAGTGAAACATTATACCAGTGCTATCACCAAATTCACAAATATTATCTCAAAGGCGGTGCCATAGCTTAAGCGGTTAGTCGCTGGCTATCCACCGCTGCGGTCTAGTCAAGTGGGATTTGTGATGGACAAAGTGGCGCTGGGGCAGGTTTTCCCCGAGTACTTCGATTTCCCCTGCCAATCCTCATTCCATCAAATTCTCCATACGCATTATCACCAGTATAGGTACAATAGGACATATGGAAGCCGACATGTCGAGGGACCTAATGTGGATTCCACCTCACACTATATGAAATCTTAACTATTGTAATCTACTGTATTCTACTGCAAACAATTTTAAGTATTGTAACTTTATTCTCTTATTGTAATCAGCCAATGTACAGTAACTGATTTGTCCTATATCATGTAACAATGATCTATAGAGACGAAATAAATAAATAAAGACTTTAACACATGGAGAAGATCACAGCGTGTCATATAGTGATTTGCAAAGTGCAGTAATGAGTTGTATACGTGTGCAATAAATCTGGTCATCAATCCAAAACCCATCTAGAGTCAGAGCCCTAAATTGTGAAAACACACACATAAAATCTATCTTGGTCTAAGATCATAATACAAACCTGACTGTGGGAAGTGCTGCTATGAAGCCAGACAGAGTAGGTATCACTGCCAGTACACCAGTTTCAACAAGAGTTATAACTCCCTGACAAGCTGTGATATTTATAACAGGATCAGCATCTTCACATCTCTCTTTCAGAAATATCAATTCTGGCAGCTGGCAAAACAGTGAGAAATGGTAAATGAAAGTAGCATGTCATAAATTTATTATTCTGTCTTACAGAAGTGAAAAATAATATCAAAATGATATGTTTTTCATGCAAGTGATTAACAATTCCCAGCCCAGGTAAATACAAATATGTAGTGTTACATTACAAGAAATATTCATAACAGCAAATCCATGGCCAGCTATTTAAACTCTTATCTGGAAAACAAAGCTGGGACAGTGAATCACAAGATTATACACTTTCTTTTTTCCTTTCTAAACAATAATAGGAGATATTTACATGGTAGTCATTAAGTTCGTGGACTGTGGTTTTTATCACATCATATCACAAGGTATTCACATATACTTAGACAGATCCACATGGGTTCTCAAAATAGTTGCTGATGGCTGATAAGCAAGTCTGCCAAAGTTGATATAGCTGTCAAAAGCACTGCTGAAATATATTGGCAGGAAATTCCCATACGGCATCTCTTGTGGCACTGATGACCTTCTCGGATGACTGAAATCTACGACCACATAGCTTTGCTTTCAAGTGGTGAAGAGAAAGAAATCGCATGGTGTGAGGTGAGGTGAATGCGGAGGGTGTGGCAAATGATGATATGTTGCCTTGCCAGTTCCCCTTGGACAAGAACACAGCAATGTTTAGGGGCATTGTCATGTAGTGACAGCCAATTCTTCATATGCCAAAAGTTTCACTAGGGGACTTGCCTAGTTTTTGACATATGAAACTACAACGAAATCATAAAATTTATCTTCATCTTGTCATGGCTGACTAAATAAAGTGTAAAATAGACCTTTTGAAGTCTATCTCTCATAACTGGGTGAATCCATATTCTCCGATGTTTCCTTCTCCACCTCCATCGTAAGTAAATCAGTGACAGACGTATTATACGTTCCTCATGAAGATCCATCTGTGTAATGCTACCTCCCACACCATATGTTGCACTTGGCATTCAAATCGACGTGCAGCATCGTGTATTTTGTCACAAGGCTGCAGCCGACTTGGCAGCCGAGTCAGGGAAAACCGCTCTGTGTGTCATCGCCTGGCTGCGGCCGACTCAGTGAAAACCGCTCCGTGTGTCATCGTCCTAAGACTACACAATGACACAACCCAGAAGACCACAATATGAGCCATTGCCATGAAACCTCAAAACTTTCGCATACCTTAAAGGACCAGTTCATTACAGACTGTGCTGCTCATGTTGTTCTCAGTTTTGTACATAGCTAGGGTTCCAAGGCTATTTACCAACACTATATTAACTAATTAACTAAGCTAACTAACTCAATTAAACTGAGCCCTTCTTGAGAAGCTGCAAGTTGTGCAGCTACTCAATAATATCCCAACAGTTCATGGAACCTGACGGTTCAATACCATGTTCACAAGAGCCTTCTACTGGTCCCTATCCTGTGTCAGATCAATCCAGTCCATACCACTACATCCTATATCTCTAAGATCCATTTTAATATTATACACCCACTGATGTCTTCATCTTCCTACTGGTCTCTTTCCTTCTGGCTTTCAAACCAATACCCCATATGCACTCCTACCTCATTCATGCCACATGTCCTGTCCATCTTATCCTCCTTGACTTCATCAATCTAATTACACTTGGAGAAGAGTACAAGTTATGAAGCTCCTCATTAGGCAGTTTTCTCCAACCTCCTGTCACTTCATATCTCTTCAATCCAAATATTCTCCTCAGCCCCTTATTCTCAAACATCCATAGTCTAAGCTCCTCCCTTAATATCAGAGACCAAGTTTCACACCCATATAAAACCACAGTCAACATTATAGTTTTGTATATTCTAATTTTTACGTTTTTATATAGCAGACAAGAAGATGAAAGGGTCTTGACTGAATGGTAGCAAGCATTACCCGAATTCAGTCTCCTCTTAATTACCTCCTGAATCAGGTTTTGATATGTTGAATGAATGAATGAATGTATAAGGGGTGGGCCTTCTTGGCCCTTGCACTGCGACCACTGTGATCTATTGTGCCTTTCTGATATGTTACTATCATTCCCAAATATCTTAACTGTGCCACACTTTCAAAGTTTTAAGTTTTCTCTGCATTTACCTCTTGATCAACCAAATGACTACCATCAGTTAAAGTTTCTGTGTTTTTCTTTATGGTCTTTGTGTTATCCCCCAACAGATTCACATCAGCAGCACAGATCAGTAGTGAATGTGTCCCATTTGATTTCAGTCTCACCTGGTTTTCCTGTACCTTCCTACTGGCATACTCTAAAGCAAAGTTGTAAAGCAATGGCAATAAAGCATCTCCTTCATTTGGACCACTTTGGATAGGAAACTTATCAGACAAATGTTTACCTGTATGGGCTTCATTACAGGGTTCATTTAAACACATTTTACTCAGCCTAACTTCTATTATAAATACCACAAACTATATGAGAATATTGTACAATACTTCTATCTGAATCACAGGCTTTCTTGAAGACTATGAGTAGCAGATCTGACAGTGGCAAACAATCTGAGCAGTAGTTGATCTGTTATGTTGAAAAACACACTGATAATCCCAAATAATTTCATCTATACATGAACTTCATCTTGAGAAGATATTCAATAATATTTTGTATGAAATTGATAACAGCGTTATCCCAAGATAATTACAAGTCAGTTTTATTGCCCTTCTTGTAAATTGGTACAATAATAGACTACTTCCACTCATCAGGCATTTCTTCCTTATTCCAAATAGATTTTATAAGTTAATGCATCTCAGACCATAATGTTTCACCTCCTGCTTGAATCAGTTCTGCAGGAATTTGATCACTACTTGGTGATTTAAAACTTTCCAATTTTGCAAAAGCAATTTCTACCTCAAAAGGACTTGGATCATGTACTAATGGTTCAGTTGTATGTATTTCTATCTGTCGATCTCCAGAGATAGGGACTAGCTCTATCAGTTGGCCCCAAATGACTAAGTTTTGCCTGAAGACAGAGATAAAAATCCAGTCTCCAAAATATTGTTTTGAAAAATTAAAAGGACAGCTTTTAGATAGAGACATGATGATGGATAATGTCCAAAAACATATTTGTAATAACAAAATAGTGTCGCGTGTTCCTATGTAATGTGGCGAATAACTTCCACGTAGGTCTCAGATTTAGCGAATAAGTTTATTGAACGCTCACTTTTACTCACTCAAGTACAATTAGTATCATTTTTACTGCTTATGCGATTCCATTCACTCAATCCAACTAACTAACTCTTTCGAACTGGACTATTATAACCTGGTTTCGAATGGGATAGAACGCACCATCATCCAGGGTTTGATTTCACGTGTTCTGTGCTCGTTATCATGGGAATGCATTATTTGTGTCAATAAATCGTTGTCACAGTTTGTCGTAGACAATGGTTTCTTGGTATTTGATTTGTCACTGTGGGAACTCAACAATTTCTATTGTTTTCATTGCTCAGCAATGGGCGACATATAACATGTTACAACAGTAATACCTTGAAATATGAAACAACCATTTCCTCCCTAATCCTTTCATGTTCACTAAATGTGATCATTCTCTCATATTATTCAGTGCTAAATACCAGCAGCAATAGATATGGCATCATCATATCTACTGTCCACCCATTTTGTTCACATGGAGACACCAAGGAAAACCATGGATAACCTAGCCAGGATAGACAGTAATCTCTCAAGACTCAAACCAGGTGCTTACTGAATATAAATCTAATGTACACCTGTTACACCAACCTGTTCAGAGCTCGAATGAACTGGAGTCTCCTGCCTTAAGGGCCTGAAGGAATCCATTAAAAACTCAGTATGAAAGATAATAACACTCCAGGGCATGTACATGTATCTAGATTTGTAATTAGGACTCAGTAGGACTCAGTTCATTTTTGGGACAGCTTGTGCTAAATCCATTATTCAAACCAGTTAACTCCCATAAACAAGGATCAAGTATATATACACATATGGTGTGACAACAGTAAAAAACATTATTTACAAGCAAGATTGAAAGTGAGCAACAAGGAAACATTAGCTTAAGCAATCTGAGTTAATCTGTACATTGTACGAGGGTTGGAACTTTAATAGTGGCAACACTGCTGTAGAGACGCCATGCAACGGACCCAAATAATGTCACTTATACCACACGTTAGTTACATACCTACCTTACCTCAGAGCAAATGGACTCTCCCTTCCCATATCACGCGCATGCGCAATGACGAGAAGAACAGAGCCTCGTGTTAGCTGGCAGTCTATGTAGTGTTGCCAGGATGTTTTCAAAACAGGAACAATGGAGTTGGATAAAGATTGAACGTGCCAGAGGCCATACAGTGTCATAAAGGTCTTCAAGAGGCTTCCGGCGGTAAAAGCCTTCAACAAGGGATGCCAAAATGTCGCAGACATGCATCAGCCAGGATGGAAATGCAGAAATGGCTCGTAACCACTTGGAGCGCTATGAGCGCGAAGGACAGGCTTTCTTATGCCGTATCATTACGCTGGATGAGACACGGGCCAAATCGTATGAGCCACAAATGAAATGCCAATTGAATGAACACCATCATTACAGGTCACAACAAAAATCAAAAGTTATGGTGATTCTCGTGTACAACTGTGATGGTGTTATTCTAATGCATACCTTTCCCCGACAGCAGATCATCAATGCGCAGTATTACTGTTCATTTCTGGAACAAAACCTGCGACCAGCTTTGAGAAAGAAGCGGCGACACTTTCTGCAGAACCCACCCATCTTTTGCAGGGCAATGCTTGGCCGCATGCAGCACAAGCTGTGGCTGATTTGTTCAATCGATGGGGCTGGGAAGTGCTGTACCATCCACCATACTCCCCAGACTTATGCCCTTGTGACTTCAACTTGATTCCTAAGATGAAGGAACCACTTTGTGGCATTCGCTTCAGAACTGTTCCAGAGATTCTTCAGGTAGTAGACCACTCCATTTGAACTATCAACACAACAGGTGCTGCTAAAGGTACCCTATGAATTCCACATCGCTGGCAACAGGTTGTACACAATGCTGGTAATTACATTGAAGGACAGTAAAACTTCGAAACATGCATCCATTCTGTATCAGTTGTAAATAAATAGTTACCACTATTACAGTTCCAACCCTCGTATAATCTCTTGGGAGGCCACTATGTTAAAGCAAATTAATTACTTCTGGTTGGATTAAGGCCTCAGATCCAACATAAGTTGGGCTAAATTAGCTTAGTTTACCACATGCTGGATACACATTTTTGAAGGTTACACTGAAGAACATGTTTGAAATTTCTGTGTTACTTATTATGGGGTACAAAGTTTTCGCGTCTGTATGTTTCACAAAATGTGAGGTTCTCACGGTAGTGAATATTAAGACTACTGTCTTGTGGGCTGTGGCACCATGTCATGCAGTAGATACATAAAAATATTTTAGAGAACCTACTGCCTCCAAAAAATTGGTACCTATCTATTAGACCACATGGCATGTACATATCTCAATAAAGCAATGAAGTGGCACAAAATATGCAAAAACCTAGCACATTGTCAGTTACAAGTAAATGAGCTGCATATGATCAAGAGAAAAGTATGCTTCATTTATTAAAACAATTATAACAAGACTGAAGGCCAACTATCTTTTGTCATCACTAGACAAAACTGAGACACCAACTCTTTGACACTCTGTTTTCAGTTACATTTCATTCAGAGAATGCAAAAACTACACTTAATTACACTTTATGATAACAGATGGTAGCTGTGTCAGAATTTTCTTTGATGAACCAACAATTAAAAATACTGCAAAACTAACCTTGCTGGAAAGATGGGCTTTTCAGCCTAATGCCATTTGTTTCATTTACTTTCAAATAAAAAAAATAAATAATGAACCAACAAGGCTGGAAATTATGTACTCCTTAATGTGGTACCCAAATTATCAACAGTATTCTTGAAGTTTAACAAATTTATTTTAACTTACTTAAAGACAGAAATAATAAAATTCAACTTAGAAAGCCCCTAATACAAAATTTCATATAGGATATGCAAGGAACAGTCCATTTATAGTCATATGGATCAATAGCTTTACTTAGTAATGATGCTGAGCTCTTCTTGAGGCGCCGCCAATTCTGTAGATACCAAAAAATTTCCAAGCATTTTATGGAACCCGAAGATCATAACCATGTTCACAACAGCCCTCCACTGGTCACCATCCTGAGCCAGATCAAACCAATCCATATCATCCCATCCTATCTTTCTAAGGTCCATTTTAATATTGTCCATCCAACTACGCCTTGATCTTCCCAGTGATCTCTTTCCTTCTGGCTTTCCCACCAATATCCTACATGCATTCCTCATTTCCTCCATTCATGCTACATGCTCTGCCCATCTTATCCTTCACTTGATCATTATAATTATACTTGAAGAATAGTACAAGTTATGAAGCTCCTCATTATGCAGTTTTCTCTAACCTCCTGTCACTTCATCCCTCTTCAGTCCAAATATTCTCAACACCCTGTTCTCAAACACACTCAGTCTATGTTCCTCCTTTAATGTCAGACCAAGTTTCACATCCATACAGAACTACAGGCAAAATTATAGTTTTTATATTATAATGTTTATGATTTTAAACAGAAGATGAGAAAACAAAAGTTTCTGGACGGAATGGTAGCAAGCATTACCCAAGATCAATCTCCTCTTAATTTCCTCCTTGATCAGGTTTTGATTTGTTATCGTCGTTCCCAAATATCTGAACTGTGTCACATTTTCAAAACATCTGTTTCCTATCTTTATGTCATGTATGGATTTCTATCTGCCTAACATCACTGACCCTATGTACATTCAATAACTGAGAGTAGTAGTCCTTCCACCTATTCAAAATGTGGGAATCTGCGAGCAGATCACAATTCTTATCTTTCACTAAGTTACTGCTAGGTTGCTAACCCCTCTTAAAGTCATTTATTCTTCTATGCAGGTTGCTAATGTACTTGTTCTTACTGTTCATTGCAAGCTCACCAATTTTGTCTTTCAGATATTCCCTCTTTTTATTCCGGAAATGCCTGCTGGTTTCATGTCTTATATTGTTCAGATTATCCCCATTTATTTTGCTTTGATTCTGGTTCAAAATAAACTAGACTCTCCTGTCAGAAATGTTGATATTCTCTCTAATAGTTACCCAAGCTTTATTAACATCCACCTAAGTGTCCAAGTTTTCCAAAGCCGCGAACCTATTTGAGATTTCAACACAATACTGCTCTTTACCCTCTACTTCATTTAATTTCTTGAGATTGAACCTATCCATATGAACTCTGTGCGCTGTTTGTTTGCTCACTGCCAGTCTTTCCCTAACCGTTGCCAACATCAGGTAGTGGTCAGTATCACAACCTGCTGCCCTGAATGATCGAACATCAAGTATACTTCAATGTCGTATTCTATGGTCAATTTGATTGTGTATCTTCCAATCAGGAAATGTCCAAGTAAATTTATGGATGTTTCTGTGTGGGAACATTGTACTATTGACAGCAAGATTTTTTGATGTGGCAAAGTTTACTACTGTAACTCCATTATCATTACTAATTTCATGCAGACTCACATTCCCAATCGTTGGTTTGAATATGAGGGGCAGTCAAAAAGTTCCCGGAATGGTGGTATAGCTCTCTAATGGTATGACATACAGCAACGCTTACCTAATCACCTTCAAAGTAGGACACTTGCGTGCACACACACTTGCTCCATCGATCCTGCCATTGTTGGAAGCAGCGGTGGAAGCCTTCTTTTGGAATCTTCTGGAGCTCAGCCATCACATTTGATCTGATGTCCTCCATGGTTGTGAAACGTGTCCCCTTGAGGCCCATTTTCAGAGTAGGGCACAGCCAAAAGTCACTCGGAGTGAGATCCGGAGAGTACAGTGGTTAAGTGATGACAGGAATGTTTTTCTCAGCGAGGAATTGCTGCACAAGTGATGTGTGGCTCGGTGTGTTATCATGATGCAGAAACCACTGTCCCTGCCACTTGTCATGTTGCTTCCTCTGAACTGCATCGCGCAACCTCTGCAAAACTTGCACGGCGAAATGGCCAGTAACAGTACCAACTTCTTGCTCCAACTCCGCAATGGTCATTCTGCGATCACATCGAATCAGTTGTCTCACTTTTCCAATCATTTCTTCGGTTCTGAATGTCGAATGTCTCCTGCTGCATTGGTCATCCTCTAACGTCTCCTGCGCATTCTTAAACCAGAAAAACCAGTCGTAAACTGCGGATTTCTTTAGTGCACTATCACCGTAAACTTGCTACAGGGCTGATAGTGTCTCTGAAGCAGATTTTCCCAATTTCCACATGAACTTGATGTTCGCACGCTGCTTGAACTGCAAAATTGCGCCGAATGACCAACACTCACGTCTAATTCAAACAGAACAGTAACGACACTGCACACTGAAACCTGTCCAGACCTGTTGCGCCTGCAAGCAGACATGCTGAACTTCCCACCACAATAGTGTGTGTGGTATCTTATCGCTTGTTCTCCGTCTGCAGGGGAATTCCGGGAAATTTCTGACTGCCCTACATATGTCCTTCTTCCATACTTTGGCACTGAAATCTACTAACAAAATTTTCATAGGGGTCTTTGGGAATTTATCAAATATATGTTGTAGTTCTTCATAGAACCTGTCCTTTATGTCATCAATTTTATCTTTTGTTGGGGTGTGAACATTCATGATGATATCTCACCAGTGACCGTTTAGTACCATATATGATACCCTATCACTAACGAAATCTACCCTATTACAATATTATATTTAAGCATCCTGTTGCACTTTATACGATATATGATATAACTCCGTCCTAAATGCAAACTATATTTATAGGTCTTTTGTTTGTTCTCCTTTATACACTACATGTTTCGGCCCCAACGGCCATCATCAGGTGTATACACTCACGTATCTGTTACACTGAACTTATTTATAACATTTAAAATTTAAAAACATAGGTCTTCCTGATTGTGCCTTTTGTTGTTATTGCCAAAATCTACTTTGTTGATATCTTTGTTATTTACATGCATCAATTTTGATTTCTCTGAATTAGCACTTATAAAATCTTCAGTTCTAATTTTAAATCCTTTAATTTTTTTTTCTCTAAGTTTTAAATTTTAAAATTGTCAGAGTTACTCGCCCTATGTCTATAGTGCTGCAGTGGCTTCTTCTTGTTTCTAGTACTGTATAGGTGTTATTCTGTGTAGTCTCCCTGTGTGCGTGCCACTGCTTATCTTTACTACACGTAGTGTATACACCTGATGATGGCCGTTTGGGGCCGAAACATGTAATGTATAAAGGAGAAAAAAACAAAAGACCTATAACTATAGTTTGCACTTAGGACGGAGTTATATCATATATCGAACTATACCCTTTTAACTGCTGATATGATTCTCTTATGTATGAAAAAACCTGTACCTAATTCATGATTTTCATTCCCCTTTCCATAGAAAAATGTATATTCACCTGCTGGTTCGATGCCACCTCTGTCCCATCTGACCTCCTGTACTCCCGCTAAATCTAACCTATATTTTAAGATTTCTTCTGCTACTGCCCTGGGCTAACCTTCCCTATACATACTTCTAATGTTCCATGCACCGAATCTCATGTCCATTTTCTTTAGCCTAGGTCGTTTATCCAAAGGATCTGTCCAGGTCTGAGTGGGAGGACCACCCTCTGTCGGCTGCCCGTGACTACTTATTTAATATATTTGCAGCTTCCCTCCATACCTGGAGGGAGTCTCCGCCATCCGCAACTTCAGGACATGACATGCCATGCCATGGCGACAAGGGACCCACCTAACACTATAATATGGCTGAAAATGAGAACTGAGTAACAACCTTTGGTGAAAGTCACCCATATTAGACTCTTTAAGAAAATCTGTCCATTGTGGTTCGGCACTGATTAAGTCACAGTCAGATGGGCAGACATGACATGACATTCACATATGGCATTCTTATTTCATTTTGTACAGAACACCTAAAAGGCATGTTTAGTATCTTTGTTCGCTGTTGAATTCCATGAGTACAAGTAATGTTACAACAAAAATTCCTGCTATGAAATATAACAAGACTCCAATCATTAGGTTGTTGTTGTTGTTGTTGTTATTGGAGAGGGTGGGTTTCCCCATGCACTTAGACCAGATATTGGTCCATTGTGCGTCCCCTTGTGATAGTCTACCAGTCTCTATACCCTACCGGTACTGGTGCGTGCCATCAGTCCGACTCAGCCAGCGAGTTTGGCCTCTACTAGCTTCGCAGTATCTCAATGCTTTCCCCATCTACCAGAGGCGTTAGAGACTACTGTTGGGCGGGAAATGTCCTAAATTTGGCTCAGAGGTCCCCCTGAGACATGAGGTTCTTTTACGTGAAGTAAAGCTACGACACGGGACCCACGGCTTAAAGTCCCTCCCGGAGGACTTGTTCCCTGAATTTTTCCGCCCTTAAAAATTCCACGACCTCCGCCAGGTTTGAACCCGCGTACCTTGAGTCACGAGGTGGGAACATTACCCCTAGACTACCGAGGCCGCTAAACCATTAGGTTAAAAGGCAATGCTATTTATGGTGTATATTATGTATTATTCTTCATTCAAACATTAACATGTTGATTTTATTTCTTACCTCTTCAATTTTTCCAGAATGAGGAGCACCTTTACTTTTTATAGCCTTAACAAGTTTGGAAATAGCCTGTAAGCAATTAAGACATTATTTTGTTACTGAATATTGGACAACAGACAACAACTGAAGAATAAGTATTCAGTTACATGCAGTTGTTAAAATGAGGAAAATTTCAAGTAACTACCAGCATGCAGTTAAAAGGGGGAGGCCTGGCAACCTTATCTAAATTACTATGTAACTGAAATAATATGAAAAATTAACAAGTCATGGAGAGCTATTTTGCTTCAGTATTAGGATATGGGTTAATTGCTGTATTTAGAGCTCAATGTTCTTTACTGGCATATTCAATGAATATGACACACTGGAAATACTTACATTTACCACTAAAATAGCATTACTTTTCTTCAATTTATATTCAATTTCATCCATTCTGAATCAATGTTTCATTAATCTGCAAAAAATATTATAAACATTTAAGAGCATGGACTTGTGGGAAAAGAGAAGGAAATGGGACATGTGACATGATGACAACAAGTTCAGAAATATTTCTTTTTGCAATGCCCAGAATGTCTATTCACTGAATAGACAAGATCTGAACCTTACTGCCATTTTCTCATATTCACTTTGTATGGTTAGAAGACATCCTACCATCAATTCTCTTATTTATAAAAATGATATATTTAGTATGCGACTAATAATTTAATGGTGCTACAGTCCATTGTCTGATTCCAAGAAGATTCCTTCCCTTGAGTATGATTATTATGGGAATTCAACATCTTATGACTTGACTGTGTCCTCTGAGCTCTCCACTTCACTTTCACATGTACATTTCTACCATTGGAATTCTCTCAATTTCAGAATCAAAGACCTTACTCAAACTTCTCAGACTTCTGAAAATTGTTGAGTTTAATGTCTGTTAACTTTGAGGTAGTCTGATTTCGAGCAGCAATTCTGATTATTATTCAGCCTGCATAAGAAAGGTCCTGTTTTATTTGAAAAGCTACACAACCAAGTCATTTTTCAATATCAAATGCATTCACTTTTTTATATACTTCTCAAGAACTGTATGTAAGTGGTGATACTGACACAAGAATATGAGTTCACCACGAGTTAGTCATAATGATAATGACACATCCAGTCTATCGGAACCAGCCTGCTATTCAGGATGTAAATAAATAAAACAGACACCAAAATTGTCTTATCTGTGTCAGCAATGAAAGAGAAGGGAGTAAAGTAAGTTACAATTCTGGTATAGATAATTTTGTCGTTGTGTCTAATTAGTTAAGCACTATACCACAAGACACATGTGTGGGTGGGTAGGCGGTATAGCGCTACCATTTTTGACCTTGACACTAGATGTAGGTGAGTGGTCAGCTGCATATCCATGCCGCTTTCCCCCTGGGGATGCCTGCAGAAAGAAAATGCTGATACAACTGGCGAAGTGCAGGATAGCTGTGCATTTTAATTTCATGAGGTTACTATGATGTGTTTCAACTCAAAATGAGGTAATCTAAATGATGAAATGTAAATGACTGTGTTAAGATAATTGAAATGCTTCTTATTTCATTTCTGTGGTATCCAGTTTCCCAAGAATTGAATTCATTTCACACTCTTAGTCTAATTTTCTTTTTCTAATTGTTGTGAAGGTGCTGGGAGATAAGCTTCAGTTCTTGTTTTTATAATGTTTTCCTTTCTGTGAATTTTTTGTGTGCTTTATGTTGGCTAGCTATCTGGGTATGTTACAATTTTACTATTTGCTTTGATTTCTTTCTGTGGGGGGGGCACATGGTAGCATGGTTGGTTGAGGCACTATGCTAAAAGACGGAAGATTACAGGTTCGATTCCTGGATTTTTCAATTTACCTAATCCTTCCAGCTGCACTATGGCCCTGGGGATGACTCAACCTCAAAGAGAAATGAGTACCAGGAATCTTCCTGGGGGTAAAAGGCAGATGGCTGGCCGGCACGTAAGGCTAACAACCTCACAGCCGCCTGTTGAGCTGTCTGTCTAGAAAATGTGGGAGCCTCCACGTCTCACAATCCTATGGGTCTCCACAGTCTGTTACACAGATAGCTTTAATTTTTTACCTACGATTTCTTTGTTCACTTAATTTTTTATTGGGATGTTTAGTTTATCTGTTATTTGCTGTGATTTTGGTGGAATTTGTGCATGATTCTTTTTGTTTCGTTTTGTTCTTTTGAATTTCTAGTCAATCTAAACTAAGCTAACTTAACATGACACTGGCCAAACATGGAGCAATAATAGGTAACCATACTTCATCATGCACATCTTTCCACATACATTACATGACAAAGTGAGGAAACACAAATTGTGTGCAAGTAGCCTGTTCCACATGTCTACTCCAACCACAGTAGGATGAATTGATGCCCTATCAATTATTGACAAACCACTGCTGACTTGGCCCATTTTTTGGTTAGTGGAACTTCCTGATCTTTTCTGATGCTTCGAATTTTATGGTGGAAACCATAAATTTCTTACCGTGTTACCAATGCCTATGTTTTGAGTCTGCATCCTTACTAATGAGGTCCTGGCATTGGCCACACAGAACTCATTCCAAAAGTTGTTCCTCTTTTTTTGGCATTGCTGAAGTAATTCTTTGTACGCGTTTGCTGATGTCAATTGTAACTGGTATCTAATGCCTTCAATTAGAATGTGTTAGTTGCTAATACACACGTCAAAACTGAGACTCTGGAAAGCAGACAGCCTTGTAGAGAAGTGCTGCATTTTCAGTTTCTTTCACACTGTCAGGGTTTTCTATGTCCAATACACCATCACAGATAAAGTCAATTTTGTGAGTTGTTGAGATGGTTTTAACATGAACAATTTGATTTCTATGCCCAGTGATATATATGTCAGGTTCTCTATGTTTTTCATGGCCAGAATTGCTAGCATGATTGTTAGTTATTAAATACCAGTTACATTCCTTTATTTGAAAATATGTGTCACTTGAACATGACACCTCTGTACACTATAATAACCATAACTTATACTTTTATTATACACTCCTAGAAATGAGACAGAAAAACATTAAGATGTATGAGAACACAAGTTCATGAGTTTTAATATGATACTGTCATGTGTATTAGTGATGACAGAGGGGGTTCGGATTGGTAATGGGATTTATTGACCACTTATAATTACAACTAAGTATAACACTAGGGTCATGCCATAGCTCAAGCGGTTAGTCACCGGCTTCGATCCCTGGTCTGGTCAAGTGGGATTTGTGGTGGACAAAGCGGCGATGGTGCAAGTTTTCTCCGAGTACTTCAGTTTCCACTGCCAATCTTCATTCCACCAATTGCTCCACAATCACCCTCACCTATCATCTGGGGCTGGTACAATAGGCCAGAAGTGACCTCAGTGCAAGGGACTTAGTGCCACACCACTAGCATTAAAAAAAAGTATAACACTATTGCTGATTTAACACAGTAACTAAAAGTCTCACTAGTTAGTGAGTTAGTTTTTCTTTCTTGATGTGGGGTGAGACTGAGTTCACTTAGTACATCAGCCACTAACTGGCCTATTGTACCAGACCTGGATGATAAATGATGATGAATGTGGAGCAGTTGGTGGAATGAGAATTGTCAGGGGAAACAGAAGTACATGTAGAAAACCTGCCCCAGTGCCACTTTATCAACCACAAATCCCACATGACCTGACCTGGGCTCAAACCCAGGCCATGATAGGATGCTGGTGACTAACTGCCTGAGTTATGGCACAGCCTAAAGTCTCACTAAATTACACTCCAAATATCACTGTAACTACATACATACATTACATTAACATCTATGTATATCATAGTCTGTCAATAATGTAACAATTGTTCCTTTTTTCCATTCCCCAAATTTCATCATTTAACACTTAACATGTTTCGGCCATCTTCAGGTGTCTCAATGAATCTAAACTGCTACACTGCTCTGATGCGGGCTAAAACCATGCGCTGCACTCCACTCATAAGGGGCGGCATCCACTTGTTTAGGGCTTTGTGTTTTATTTCAGCAGATTGTTTTCATGTTCATTAGCCCGTTGTTTTCTTACGTCTGCAATCTGTAATATGCCCCTTGCTTCTGTGTTGTTTCATCTAGCAGCGTGTGGTGTTGTCTTCACTAGTGACAGATTGCAACTGAATAGGAATCTGATTTTCAATCTGTCTTCCCCTCTGAACAGACATACACACGTAAAATCAGGAACCGGTCAAACAAAATACTGTACTGATACCATGGGCCCCTAAGCAGTTGGCCATTCCATACATGTAGAAGGCAAGAATAATACCGCTATATGTCTGCTGGAATATAACAACACAGCACTATAATATGAAATATATGAACATAATATGAAATATTACATGAAGAGTTTTAACAATAGTTTTAACTATGTAACTTTTGTTTTTATAATAACTTCATAATTTTAATGTATTTTTATACTTTTTATTATTATAGTGTAACATATTTGCCCAGTATCCAGCACTACTGCATCATCATACTGTAATGCAGTTCAATAGCTCGTAACTGTAATAACTTTGTATTTGCTTGATGATGGCTTTAAAAGCCGAAACATGTAGCTAAGGTAATGTAAACCTCGACCATCTTGTTGTTATCTTGCAACGAATTCTAATAAAGATATTTACATCTTTTTGCTGTCACATGAATTACCCCACAAAATTATTCCATATTTCATTAGAGAGTGAAAATAAGCAAACCAGATTGCTTTGAGAGTGTCAATGTTGCCGATATGCAACATAAATCTAACTGCATAAAACACTCCACTTAATATATGAACCAGTTGATCTACATGGGTTTTCCAGTTTATGTGATTACCGTTTGTAGACCAAGGAATTTTCTATTTACTCCTTCTTCTACATGATCATCATATCCAATGTTTAATGGATAGTGGTTAACTTTTTGTTATAAATTTTATTATATTTCTTTTATCTATGTTCAGGGACACCTTGTTTGCAGTGAACCATATACTATGTAAGATTTGAGGGTTTCACGGCAGTGACTATGAAGAAAGCAGTCTTCTGGGATGTGGCGCCGTGTAGATATTGTGTTAACCAACGTATCGCCTCCATATTCAGGGTAAAAGAAAAAAGAAGAAAATCCATAAGCGAAGAACCAGCGTGAGCAGCTGTTAATAGACTAATGTCGAGAATAAACCCAGCTGTGTAAGAGCAGGAAGAGAATGGAGAAGGGCTACATGGGAAATCAGTAGAGAGGAGAGGGGAAGGGTCTGGGGAGGTGGACCAGCAGGTATAGAATATTGTGTCTGGGGAGAAAGGTAAGGTTAATGGAGGGCATTAACCCTTAAGCTTTGGGGTTGCTATGCAAGTCAGGCATGGACTTGAGTGGCCTTGTGGATCTGGCGTCATGTCCCAGAGGTGTGAAGGAGTATCAGCAGCACATCAGTCTCAAACATCTGGACAAGTCAGCTGTGGCTGAATACAGAATCGATTTGGGACATGGCATTCAGCTTCAGAATACCTCCATCCTCGCCACCAAGACACGATATATGGTTCGCATCATTACAGAGGCCACTGAGATTGAACTCCATTGCGACAATATGAACAGAGAGGTGGTGCTTTGTCTCAGCAAGTCATGGAAGCCTCTCATCTGTTCCCTCAAGAAACCTCCGGGACATGACGCCACATCCACAAGGCCATGCAAGTCCATGCCAGAATCGCATAGCAAGGCTGAAGATTTAAGGGTTAATGCCCTCCATTAACCTTGCCTTTCTCCCCCGACACAATATTGTATACCTGCTCCGGCCTGCTACCTGCTGGCCCACCTGCCCAGACCCTTCCCCTCTCTTCTCTACTGATTTCCCATGTAGCCCCTCTCCCTTCTCCTCCTGCTCTTATACAGCTGGGTTTATTCTCGACATTAGTCTATTAGCACCTGCTCACGCTGGTTCTTCGCTTATGGATTTTTCTTCTTTTTTCTTCTACCCTGAATATGGAGGTGATATGTTGGTTAACACAATATCCACACGGCGCCACATCCCAGAAGACTGCTTTCTTCAACCATATACTAATTTAATATCTTTGCTTGATAGTTTGCAGAAATCACCTAATTTTTGGTAAAAATTATGACACTAGTGTCATTCGCAAATATTATGGGTGCTGATTAGGTGTTCAATGTAGGAAGGAGGTCATTTATATAAATACGAAGAGCAAAGGCCATAAAACTTACCCCTGGAGAATTCCATGTTTTATTGTTCCCCAGCTTGAGAAAATACTTTCAGTTGTGTTCGATGATTTTATTTCAATCTTTTGTTTTCTGTTAGGTAGAACCTGAACCAATTTTCTGTTACTCCTTGAATGCCATAAAATGTAATTTAGTCAATAACATTTCGTGATTTACACTGTCAAAAGCTTTGCCAGATCGCAGAATATTTCACCAACATGCATTTATTTATTCACTCACACTCACTCATGGAGCTGAGCCATTCCTGAGAAGCTTCCAATTATGCAGCTATTCAAGAAATTCCAAGCATTTTATGGAGCCTGAAGGTTCATTGCCGTGTTCACAAGAGCTCTCCACTGGTCCCTATCCTCACTAAGATCAGTCCAATCCATATCATCCCAGCCTTTTTAAGATCCATTTTAATATTGTCCACACACCTATATCTTTGTCTTCCCAGTGGTCTCATTCCTTCTGGCTTTCCCACCAATATCCTATACACATTCCTCTTCTCCCCCCCTTGTGATGTAGCTGTGGTGCCCTGCCCATCTCATCCTCCTTAACTTGATCATTTTAATTATACTTGGAGAAGAGTGCAAGATAAGAAGCTCCTCATTATGCAGTTTTCTCCACTACTCCCCCCCTCCACTTTCTTATTTTTTATTAATAGATTTTAATATACTGTCTGTTAATTTAAAGGTTGCATTTTCAATGGACATTCTTTTCCTGAAGCCAAACTGTTCTGGTACTACTATGCTATTGGTCTCACAATAATGGCTTAACCTACTGTGCATAACTTTCTTAGTTAACAGTGTAATTGGCCTGTAGTTTTATATTCTAGTTCTGTCCCCCTTTTTTGTACAGTGGTCTTACTATTGAAAGCTTCAGATGATCAGGGAAGATCCCTGTGAATAGTAAGTGATTATAGATGTGAGTTAATGGGTGACTGATTAGGGATCCACACTCTTTTAAGATTTTATTTGTTATTCGATCAAAACCCAATGAGTTTCTAGCTCTGAGAAAATGTATTATACTTTTATCTCAGTTTTGGTGGTTGGGATGGTGTTAATGGCAGGGAATTTTCTAGGAAGTGCTTCTCTTAAAAATGAAATGGCATTATCTCTCCCTTCCTGATGCAAGCCTAGCTTATCTGTAATTGTCAAAAAATAGGTTTTAAAGGCATCAGTAATTTCTTCTGGGTCCCTCGCTTTTTATTCATTTACAAGAAAAGATGGTATCTGTTCTGTCATATGTAATTTTCATGTTTTATTATATTCCAAACTGTTTTTAGGTGATTATCTGATTTTGTAATAAGCCTAGGGTAATGCGCCTTTTAGCCTCTTTTACAACTCTGCTCAGGATTTTGCAATACTTAATATAATATGCTCTCCTGCAGGGATTATTACCGCAACATATTTTTATTTCTCATGTAACCCAGTCATTTGTTTGTCCTACATACTCTTTTAATCCAAATTAGAAAACTAATATCAAAGATATTTAGAAAAATATGTAAAATGCATTAAACTTATAGTTTATATCCTTATTTGTATAAACAGGTTCCCATGTTTCACTTTCTAAGAGATGCTGAAATTGAGCAATAGTTTAATTTATTTTTCAGGTTTTCTGTTTCAGGGGTATTATATTTTCCTTTGTAGTAATAATCTACTGAAAGAAATTGAGCATCACGGTCTGAGAGGCCACTGACTATAGCAGATGTAGGAGAAGAACCTAACCTTGCACTACCTGTAAAAATATTATCAATGGCTCTACTCAAAGAAGTTTGAATTCTTCTTGCTGATCAAACCGTACATTCATGCCTCTAACCCTCCCATTCATTAACAGCTTCTCAAATCCTCAACAACCTTCGCAAGAGGAGCATTTGGTTTGAAGATCAAATATAGTTCCCAAGCTTTCCTGAAGCACAGGGCCAATTTTTCTACCATGACTACTTCCAGTAGTAGGACCTTTTATTTTCTGTGTCTTCGTAGTGTTTGATTTTAGTTCCCTGTTCTTATGATTCAACGGAACTTGGGATCACTGACCAACTTCCACAGAATCTGTTACCAGTATGCTAAATCTGTTGCTCAGTTGAACTTCTCCAGCATCATTTGCAGAGAACCGCTGGAACCTGGACT
This sequence comes from Cryptotermes secundus, assembly GCF_002891405.2. Classification (NCBI taxonomy): domain Eukaryota; kingdom Metazoa; phylum Arthropoda; class Insecta; order Blattodea; family Kalotermitidae; genus Cryptotermes; species Cryptotermes secundus. The sequence goes on from NW_019735014.1 coordinate 103,292, forward strand.
TTGAATATTTTGGCTTTTCCCAAATTCCTGAATTGTTCTGCTTCATGAAATTACTGACATTACCTGTTTTCAGCTTGTAAATTTCCTCCGTAGCTGCCTTTAATTCCCTTTCCAAGTTCATGATAATCACTTCCTGTTGCTTCACATGCTTCTGGTATTTAACGGAATACAATACCATGGCACGCTCCTGTCTGGTACACTGGGGCTGGCGTTTGCCCAGTTTAAGTGGAAGAAACAGCCACAGTCTGTACAAATCAGACCATTAGTGACCCATCTATGACAAACTCCAAATTTACTAGAGAGGCTATTCATTCCAGATATCATTATAGTTATGAATATCAGCAATATATTTCTTACTTGCTAGATGCTATCAACCTATGATAGAGCAAATTCTTTCAGGGTAACTCACTGTACAGATTCTACTGACCATAGTTAAAGTCTTAAGTCCTATGCACTTCACTTGTATCTCACACAATAAAATACAGGACACAGATTACCTAATCACTAATTTCGGCACTTCACTATTAAATCGATAATACACTCCCAATTCCAGTAATTTAAAATCCAGATTTGATAATCATCAATCCACACACACACAGACAATTATGTGAGAGGAAATGAGCACTTTTATTTATGATAGCAATGGTATTAATTGTATTGTCTCCAGCAACAGCCAGTCTTCATTGTGTTCCAACGCCTGATTTACATGTAACAATATCCAGCTTCGGACTCATATACTGATAGTAAACTTCTGCCTTACAGATTTTGTCACAAGCTGAAGAATTACGAACTATCCTGCAAAGCACATTTATGGTGTAGAAGTTTGTAGCGCAGTCATTTGATATAAATGCCCATATGCTGCCTCACCATAACCTCTAAGTACATTATACAAATACACAATCTATTTCCATACATATACAGAGTGTCCCAGGAGGAATGTGCCAAACTTCGGGAGGGTGTTCCTTATGTTATAGTATGCCGATATAACCCAAAACACCTATGTCCAAAGTTGAATGGTTACGGAGATAATGGCCCCACAAAAGTGTGGTCTTCTGGCGAGTCCACGCACTGCACCTGTCAGCTGGCATGTCTTATCTATGTTTGTCCTTGAGTGAGGTGATTCACACTAGCCGTAAGCTCCCTTCAGTATACGTTGCAGCCGCATTTTGAATGGGTGGTAGGTTAATTGTGCGGAGTTGGTGAAATGCCTTTTGTGTTTTCAAACGTGGAATACTGTGATATGCATTTTGTGTGTGGATTTTGCGGTGGCAATGCACATGCTGCTGTTGAAGAATACCAAAGGTGTTTTCCCAATCGAAGGATTACATGTCGAAGTGTATTTACGCGAATTCACCAGACATTGCGTGATAATGGTTCTCTTCCGAGTGTTTCTGTGTACTCTGAAAGGGAGGATGTACGAATGATAACCACACGAGAAACTGTTGAGATGTTTCAGAGAAGTCCGTGTCTGTCCACTCGTAGAATGGCCTCTCGCATTGGCGTATCACATATGCAGGTGTGGCGAACATTACATGATGAGAGTTTTATCTTTACCATGATCAAAGGGTACAAAATCTGGAACCAGGCGACCATGCTCAGTGTATGGATTTGTGCCACTGGATAAAAGCTCATCCCAAACTGTTAAGCATCATTTTATTCAGTGATGAGGCGCAGTCAGGCATGTTACATCAGTGCTTGTCATTCATGTGTCATGTATAGTCCTTGGAACCCTAAGGACAACTATGACATGGCGTGCGAGTATTTTTGAGGTCCAGTTTAATGGCTTTATGTCACCCACAAGTTAGTCTGATGTTATGTACATTATTAACATTACAGAAACCACATATTCCTGCCAGTTTTAATATGTATTTGGTAATCAACAAGTGTGTAACACATGTCAAAGTTTCACACTTCTCTGGCCATTATCTCTGAAACTGTTCAACTTTGGACATAGGTGTTTTGGGTTATATTGGCATACTTTAAAATAAGGAACACTCTCCCGAAGTCTGGCACATTCCTCCTGGGACACCCTGTACGAGTATATATAATCCACAGTGCTGTTTACATTCAATAGCTCTTCCTTAAACCTCTTTTGAATCAGACATGTACTAACAGCTAATTAATTAGGAAATAATAATAATAATGAATGAGAACCACACTGGTGGATGCTCACGTTCATGCTGACATCATCACAAAGACAAATCTCTGGATCTGACAGTCTTAGATGTTGTCTACTATTAACTTCAAATTTCAGATTTAATTTAAGGAACAAAATATAAATCTGAATGAATCAGAAACACTTCTATTTGAATTGATATTGTGATAAGGACCACGGTTTGACAGGTGCCATGAGTAGTCACTATGGTCACTGACAGGTTGAACTTGCGCTCTGAATTTAAAATGATTAGTACAGAGATTACTGGGGGAGCGCGGTAGAATAGTTGGTTGAGGCACTATGCTACAAGACAGAAGGTAGTGGGTCAAGTCCCGATGAGGTCACTGGATTTTTTTTCAATTGACCTAATCCTTCCAGCCACACTATGACCCTGGGGTCGACTCAGACTCTAACAGAAATGAGTACCAGGAATATTCTTGGGGGTAAAGGGCAGATGGCGCACAGGGCTGACAACCCTGCCACCATCTGTGAGCAGACTGTCTAGAAAATGTGGGAACCTCAACATATCACAACCCTACGGGCCTCCACAGCCTCTTACAGGGACACCTTTACTTTTACTTTAGCAGCCTCCGTAGTCTAGGGGTAAGGTTCCCACCTCATGACTCAAGGTACGCGGGTTCAAACCCAGCGGAGGTCGACGAATTTTTAAGGGCAGAAAAATTCATGGAACAAGTCCTCCGGGAGGGATATTAAGCCGTGTGTCCCATGTCATAGATTTACGGCACGTAAAAGATCATGTCTCAAGGAGACCTCTGAGCAAAATTAGGCAAAGTTTTCCGCCCAAGTAGTTTCCAATTCCCCCGGTAGATGGGGAAATATCGGAGACCACTGCCAGAGAGGTGGCCGACCTCACTGGCAGAATGGGGCTGATAGCGAGCACCAGTATTGGAAGGGCATGGCAACTAGTAGAATAATTAAAAGGGGATGCACAATAGATCAACAACTAGTCGCAGTGCATGGGGAAACCCACCCCATCCAAAATAATAATAATAATAATAATAATAATAATAATAATAATAATAATAATAATACGAGTAATAATAATAATAATAGTAATAATAATAATAATTTTACTTTACAAAGATTATTACTGTGAATATTGGAGTAACCCAGTCTGTACTGCACCAATCAGTGAAGAAATTAACAAAATATATTATTTTCTGGAAGTTTTAAATAAAACAATCATGATCACTCAACATATGTGTAAATACATGCAGCATATTTAAAGTGTACTAATCAGTTCAGCACACATAAAGTCGTCTGTCTTCACTGGAAGTTTCCGTGTTAATAGACTGCTATCTCATTGCTAGGCAATGACTCAGTAAAAATGTACTAAAACACACGCAATAGCAGCATGGTTCCATGCTGTGCTCATTGCTATGCAATGTGCAGTAAACACATTCCTGCATATGTGGTGATGCCACAACAGTGTTTAGCAATCATGTGACATGTGTTTTCTGTAGGTCCAGCCAGCACACCAATGGACTGGCTGGTTAGTGATCATGTGACATGTTTTTTGCAGGTCCATGGCCATTGTGTCTCTACGTAAGTGAGAAGAATTTTGAAGCTGAAGCAGTAAGATGCAGGAATACAGCAGTAAGCTGGAGTATAGAAGAGGTGCTGTAGGAGTACAGAAAAGTCAGCCAGTGAAAACTTACAATGTAATTTGAAGACTTTATGTGCACTGCAGTACAGTGATATTGGGAGTATTAGTGAGACTTTTATAGCTCCTGTGTGAGCCAGAATAGCACACCTGTCATAGACTAGTTACTGGTTGGATGACCAACGGGTCAGAGTTAAAATTCCCAGTGGAGTCAAGAACTGTCATTTCTCCATGTTGTCAAGACCAGCTCTGGGGTCCACATAACCTCCTATCCGAAGGGTATCAGGGGATCTTTCCCCAGGGGTATGAAGCTGACCACTCACCTTCAACCAGTGCCAAGGTCAAGAAAACATGGGTCTATACATCCACTCACTTATACGCCTTCATGGCGTAGTGCTTACTTAGCTAAGTATAGGAACAACTTTACCCTTTTTTTGCCCTCCCCCTAGGTTCCCGTGTTACAGATCCGCTGCCAGGAAACGGACAGTGGAGCCTGAGAACTACAAATAAGTATAACACTGTTACTGATTTTCACACTACGAATCACTCCACACTAAATCTTCTCTATGTTATATCACAGCATCCTGCTGCACTGTACAGATTTGACTTAGGAGTTTTTTCGCTGTCTAGGTGCAACGCCGTTGATCGTTCCTTTATTGGAAATTGTTTCAGTCACTATATGTACTAACTGTACTTCTTCGTAATAGGAAATACAACATAAACCAAATTACAGTACACCCAGCCCCACAAAAAAAAAAAGCAAAATACTAACACGAACCCACAGAACCACAAACCAAAATGGGCCACGTTCATGTACAGAGGAAAGATACAAGGAAAAAGACAAAATTATTCAAGGGCACCCAAATTAACAACAACAAAAACATTCAGAACATATCACATATTAAACACGGGACACAGATGCAGCACCATAACATACCATGGACATCATAAGAACACAAAGAAAAGGAAAACACCTACACACTAGAAAAATACAACATGAACACGCCAAAGTTAACCCACTAAACACACATACGAACAGCCCCGTGAAACTCCCACGTTATTGGTTGGCAACAAGGCCGCCATGACACCTCGGTGAAACGCTTCTGCCATCTATGTTCAGCTTACATGACTAAATGAAAAATGATCTCCAGGGCCGAGAGCACAATCGGTAAGAAGGTATACTACCTTAGCAACTATTTTCAGTGCTCCCCCACGCCACCCTCAAAATGCTGTTTTCGCTACTAGCAATAAATACTTGTAGATCTCTTATACTGCAGTCTCTCCTTCCTTCTGGCGTTCCCACTAATAACCTATATGCATTCCTCGCCTCCCCATTCGTGCTACATGCCCTGCCAACCTCATCCTCCTCGACTAGTGATATTGAACACAGTTCAAAGTATTCATTTCCCCACCAATCTATTTCCATTTTTGAACTGTGGTCAATATCACTAGTCGAGGAGGATGAGGTTGGCAGGGCATGTAGCACGAATGGGGAGGCGAGGAATGCATATAGGTTATTAGTGGGAACGCCAGAAGGAAGGAGAGACTGCAGTATAAGAGATCTACAAGTATTTATTGCTAGTAGCGAAAACAGCATTTTGAGGGTGGCGTGGGGGNAGGTTGCAAATTAATTATCTGGAGAAAGTTTGTCACCAGGCCTGGAAAGTCATAACCTTTCTTTCACATGAAACACCTCTTTTAACCAAAAGCACTGAATATCGTGAACTGTAACATACATGGAATACTTGTAATTAGGAAAGCTGAAGGTGGGGAAACTTGAAAGAATATTCTGTTTCAATCAGAGATACATATATTAAGCCTCATAATGTACACTTGAAAGCCACAGAGAACACAGTTTTCCGGTTTCATTTAAGTATTATAAATCTTATATTGTAAGCAACAATACTCAAGTTCCCATTTATTATTTTCATTAGAATAATGGAATTCAAGAATGTGAAATACACCCGTCAACAAGAAGAAGACTGGCATTTAATGATATAAGAAAATCTGATATATTCATCTTCACCAGTTCAGTACTGGGCAGAACAATATGGCAAAAATAATAACATATCTTAAAGAAATATAATGAATACTGAAAATCTGGAATCTGTTCACACTCCAGTTCAGTAATGGAAAGGTTTACATGGCAAAAGTAACACATCTTACAAAAGAATTTAATGAATACTGACAATCTGGTATATATTCATCTTCCAGTTCAGTATTGAATATGATTATATAGCAAAAATTAATTCAAAGTCAAAGTCATGTCACAACTGACGGTAAGTCAGTCTGTCTGTCTTGGTGTCGAGCCCCAGCTGGGGCTCATGACCAGATGTTTTCTTCTCTGTGAAACTTGCTGTCCTGTCCATTTGGGGCGCCCTCTCTGACGAGAGGTCGGGTCTGTCATTTGTCAGTCAGTCTGTATGAATAAGTCAAAAAAAAAAATTAATTGTGGGAACATCCCACATATTATCACAGCGCTCACTTTTCACCAGCACACGCGCTAATAAATCAAATTCAAAGTCAAAGTCATGTTACAACTGACGGTCAGTCAGTCTGTCTGTCTTGGTGTTGAGCCCAGATGTTTTTTCCTTGTGAAAGTTGCTGTCCTGTCCGTTTGGGGCGCCCTCTCTGACGAAAGGTCGGGTCTGTCATTTGTCAGTCAGTCTGCATTAATAAGTCCACTGTTTGTATTTACATAATTAACAAATCCACACTTGTACTTTCTATGTACAATTTATACAAGGCCTCTGTCAAACCAGGCATTGTACAGCAGATTATGCCCTATTTCTACTAGTAATCGCTATCATGGCAGTCTAGTCACTTGAACAGTCGTATGAATGACCGCTGCCAAGTTTAGCCCCTTATACTTTCTGTGGCTGGCTTCGCCTTGTCCAGTGATTCGAACATTCTCATTATCATGATTTTGTATGACTTCTGCTTGCTGCCTGCATAATTTTGTTATGTAATCATATACGTATGAAATTTTGAATGCCATGTGCTATTCGCGGACCGGTGTGTGCCTTGGAAAATTGCCAATCGTGTGGAGAACGTTGTTTTGCAGGCGCCGCAATTTCACTAGATGGGTGTATGCCGCAAACTCCCAGGCGGGACTAGCATAAGTCATTGCGGATCTAATAAGAGCTCTATGGAGGGTCAGTTTAATGTTAGCACTCAAGCGCTCACTTTTGAACAGGGAATATACTCTAATTAATGTTCTGAAGGCCTTGGCTTCGATCATTTCTATGTGTGATCTCCATGTCGCTCTCTTATCGAAGATTAAACCTAGATATTTTGCACTATATACAAATGGAATATTTCTTCCATTTAGAGTAAGACACGACTCAGGCGGTCGACGACCACGAGAGAAATAGACCCCCTGAGTCTTATCTTCATTAATTTTTATATTCCAGCGCTCACACCAGGTCTCCATTGAGCTGAGACCGCGCTGGAGTTTTCTAACAATAAAACCCTCCTTGCGATCTGTCACATATAGACAGGTGTCGTCCGCAAAGAGGGTCAGGTGAACACCATGTGTTTGGGAGGCATCATTAATTTACAAGTTGAAAAGAGTAGGGGAAAGGACAGAACCTTGTGGCACCCCTGCTTGCATTTTCCTTGTCGCTGACATTTCGCCCTCACCGAGACACTGAATTTACATTTGGATAGAAAGGACCCAATAAGCTTGGTCAAAGAGTTGGGGAATTCCAATTTTGATAACTTAAACAGCAAGCCTGAGTGCCACGTGGTATCAAAGGCTTTTTCGATGTCCAAGAACACTGCAGCCGTAGACATTTTATTGTTGAAATTAAGGGTCACGTGGTCCGCCAGCATCATACATTGCAATGTCGTGCTGTGACGTGCACGAAAACCAAACTGACTTGCGTTGAGCAGGTCTCTTTCTTCAATATGTTTACGGAGGAATTTCAAAATTACTTTTTCGAATAGTTTTCCTGTCGTGGACAGGAGGCTGATCGGACGTAAATTCTGAGGAAATTTCGGGTCTCTACCCGGTTTAGGTAAAGTTATTATTTTTGCTTCCTTCCAAGTATTTGGAAAGTGAGAGAGCCGAAAACAGTGATTGAATAAGTGAGTTAGGTGAACCAATGGTCGCCTTGGAAGGTGCCTGAGGCATTCATTTGGGATGCCATCAATTCCACAGGCTTTTTAATTTCAGGGATTTTATTAATTTCTGAATGTCACATGGTCTTATCCTTAGAGGGGGGTTTTCATCCACGGCTTCCAGCAGAGCTTGAACTCTAGCCTCCACCCGAAGTTCATGGCTTTCGTCTCACAGGTCATGTGGCGTGAACTGAAATTCCAAACAGTCGGCAATTTCGTTGGCTTTTTCAGAAGGATAAAATTTTAGGCCAGAAGAACCATGAATAGCAGTTGGTACCCTCGGTCCATCTCTCTTAAGGAGAGATTTCGCAATGGGCCATATACTCTGAGGTGTGACTTCAGCATTACCTAATTTTGTTTCCCACCGTTCAAGTGCCTTTTTTCGGGTCATTCGCCTGATTGCTTTGGTGACCCAATTGACTGTCGTTTCACATGCTGGACCCCTGGTTTCTTGCCACAGTTTTCGTAGCTTCTGTTTATATTTTATCAAATGATCTAGACAAGGAAGATCTCTGTTTATGTCCGAAAGTGTAACTTTACTTGTCGACAGCCTATATGCCTAAGAAATAGAGGCTGCAAAGTCACGTGTCGCTTTATCGGCTTCTATCCCGAAATTAATTTCTAGTTTAGGTGATATTAATTCAGAAGCGAGGCTTTGAAACCGCTACCAATCTGTAAATTTTTCAATGGGTTCCGAAAGATTCCTAATCTTTACGTGATGGAGTATGTAAAATTCTATTGGTAGGTGATCTGAAACCAAAATATCAGAGACGATGACACCTGATATTTTTGTGAACCACAATGTCCATCACGTCACCGTTTCCCGCAGGGAATAATGAATGGGGCACTGTGGTGCGTAAATTTCGAATTCATTCTTATGAAATAAATCCATGAGTTTCTCACCTGAGGGGTTTGAAACTATGCTATTCCAAAATGGGTGTTTAGCATTCAAATCACCTGCCAAAATATATTTACGTCTAAAGCTTAAGAGGTCAGTGATGTCAGCATCACTCCAGGCTCTGCCTGGAGATTTATAAACAGCTGCAAGCAGTACTTCACTATTACCAGTTGGTATGCAGACCCTTGTCGCTTCTACTGAATCAAGGGGTGGTAGGTCTACATGGTTATGGGGAATGCCTTTTGTAACTACGACAGTTCCGCCTTTTCTGCCCAAGTGGCGGTCGATTCTATAAAAGCGGTAATTTGGAATAAAGAACCTTTCACGAGGTCTTAAATGTGTCTCTGAAAACAGGACCACATGTACGTGTAGGTCTTGCAGCTGTTTACTGAGCTCATAGCGCTGCCTCCCAATGCCCTTCACATTAAATGCTATGACTCTGAGGAGCCTGTGAACTCTAGTGGCCATTTTGGTTCATTAGGTTTAATTCAATTTTTGTGATTGCCAATATTTTCTCTTCCTCTGACACAGCATCACTGAACTCTGTCATAATCTGCTGTACTTCAGTCACAACTCGCAACATATTGTGGAGAGGTTGACTATTCACAATTGGAGCCCGAACTGAGTGACCTGTTTGCTGTTCCTGTACAGGGACCGGGACGCTCGGGTTCGTGGCTGCTGGTGGAAATGCCACTGGAACTTGGCGAGTCTGAGGTTGCTGCTCCTGCGATGTGCTGCCTCGGAGCTCCGCCGCGAAGGAGACACCAGGAGTAGTAAGATTTGAGGAGAACACCCCTCCCGCTGTGGCTTTGGGTGCTCTCTACGAATTCTTCTTCTGCAGTTCCTCCTTCGCGTGTCTGCAGCCCCCATAGTTGGTGGGATGGGGCTTCTCTCCCTCCTTCAACTGGCAAGTGCAACAGGCTGGAGTGGAGGCAGCATTCTCTTTCTCCGGAAACTGTTTGTGCAAGTGGCCTCCCTGCACCACATGCAACGGGGAGTGTGCTTACAGTTTGCCCAGACGTGGCACACTCTTGGCATTTGTGACACTGTGTAAGGCCGCTTTGCGCTCTATATGCCTCAGCCCGAATGGAAATGTGGCAAAGGCTTTGTAGCTTGAAAATTTCTTGGGATTTTGCTGTCTGGGGTAGGGTGATAAGGAAGAGGGGGAGATTCCTTTTTATCCTTTCCCCTGAAGGTGACCCATGGCTAGAAGTCATCTGTTTGACGCTAACCACTTCAAATTTCAGGGTCACCAGACCATCAGAAATATCCTCCGCAGGGGTGTTGTGAGGGAGGTGACGGATTACTGCCTTTATAGGCTTCTGTGACTTCAGAAAGGAGGAGTAATAGGCCAGGTTGTTTTTGGGAAGATAGGATTTGACTGCATCGAAATCCGCCAAACTTTTGGTGATGACTTTGTTTCCGTTTCTCGTACTATGGAACTCAAAGTCGCCTTTGGCCACTTTTTCAGTTGCCTTTGCAACTGAATGAGGTTGACTGTGGACGTTAGTATTATTGGGGGGGGGGGCTGCCTGCTTTACCTGGGGCTTCCTCCTCCAGCGTAATGGCTCTGTCACCAGTAGTGTCGGTGTCCATCAGTGTTGCCCTGAGGTGCGAATTAGTTGCGGGTGGTAACCTCATTCATTGGAGTGTTTCCGGCGGCAGCCACTGCCTTCTTTGAAGTAGGGGCAGACTCGGTTGTGTTTTTCCCTTTTTGCCTTCGGACTTCTTTGAAGTCTTCTTCTTGCAGTAACAGCTTTCATAGTGCCTGGGGTACTGGCCTTCAATAGGGAGTTCAGACCTTTCAGTGTAACTGTATAGGTCCCATACAGAGCACTGAACAATATATTGCCGGTGAGAGCCTTACAATAGCTGGCTCTCATTTCGTCAGTGGCATTGACTACTGCCGCCAACTCGGCACTTTCCCCAATTGCAGCGGGGGTGAAGCTGGCCACATCCTCGATATCACAGATGATTTTAATCAGCTTTTTGTAATGCTGATCTGCTTCGGGGTATTGTTCCACCATCTCCTTGTGTTCTGTCTGTAGAGACATGCGTTTTTCTGTCCAGTATGCACGGTATCCAGGCACCGAGGTGCCCGCCATGTCTGGCACTGCACGGCACGAAACTCACCGAACTATTACCAACTTTAGTATAATACATTCAACTCCACTTCCAACCTACCAGCCTCTCGCCAGCTTAGACTGTGACTGCTTTTTCCAATCTCAACAAAATTAAACCACAATTTTCTAGGCCAACCAATTTTCAATGAAATATCAAGTCTCCCACCACCACCATGGTTAACACCTCCTGAACGACTCCCGAATCTGATCTAACTCATCGTTCCAAGCGAGCTCAAAACCTCACACATATAATCTGTAAATAAACCGCTACACTGCAATCAATCTCACACAACAACTACGATAACATACTATAGCACACCCTCAATGAATCTCAATCCAATCATCTCCTGACTAAACCACAAATATCTTTTGACTCTTGTCAACCGGAATTTCCCCGCAATCAATTATATTTCCATCTACAAGACGTGTGTCTGAGGACCACAAATTTATACTTATGTTGCTAGGCAGGTTGTGGACCAGTTTGCGATGAAGCTGCAATTATGAGCGCTGATTGGATAGCGTCTGTGTTTGTGTCTAGGGAGCCAGGCTGCAGGCAAAGTATAAATATATCTGCAATTGTGAGTGCTGTTACAATAGCGCTTGTGTTGGTGTCCAGAGAGCCAAGCTGCAAGCGATGTGTAAATATTGTCTCTTTTAGGTGCACTGAGGGATTTGTCTGTTATGGACTGTGGAAGGTTCCCACATCACCCACCCCCTCTTGGAGATTGTTGCTCTGATGTTCAGGTGAGCGGGAAAATGGTTGTGGCGACAGGAGAGTGTAGGTGTTGCAGAGGATTTTGGCGGTATGGCTGGTGTTCCTATGGTCGATGTTGCTGCTGCTGACGGGTTGATGTTGTTCCCACGGTCGGTCTCTCTTAGGATGTAGGCCAGCTTGACCCTTTCAGCTGACAGTCACATGCCTACCACCCACGAGGAGTTGCAGAGTCTTCTCTCTTTGACAGGACCTTGCAGGGTCCACAGTAGTGGCTCAAAAGCCCGGTGCGTTTTGTCGTACCAGAGGAAGACGTGGGTACACTTCTTGAGGTATCTGTGTATGAATGTAGCCGGCGTGGCATGCTTCTGGAACTGGCCTGAGGCGTGCTATGTGCTGGCGGAGCTCAGTGATGAGGTGGGCTGTGTCCACGGGGTCGGTAGCTGGAGTTAGTAGCTCACCGGGGATTCTTAAGGGCTCACCGTACATGATCTCAGCTACTGATGCTTTCAGGTCCTCCTTGAATGACGAGCGGATTCCGAGGCAAAACAGGGGAAGCGACTTCACTGCTGGTCCGCGTGGCACATGATAGTTGCCTTCAGTGTCTGGCCGAAGCGTTCCACAAGTCCGTTAGCTGCGGGGTGGTGGGTGTTTGTACATGAGTGCTGGATGCCTAACAATCTGGCCAGGGACTGGAAGACTTGAGATTCGAACTGACTTCCCTGGTTGGTGGTGATGGTCTGAGGGCAATTGAAACGAGATATCCAGCCAGTCATTAGGGTGCGTGACACGGTGTCGGCTGTTATGTCTGGTATTTGGATGAATTCTGGTCAGCGGGTGAAATGGTCAACTGCAGTCAGGCAGTATGTTTAGCCCGCTGACGTCGGAAGGGGCCCGAAGAGGTTTATATGAACGTGCAGAAAACGGGCTGCCGGCGGTGTTAAGTCGCCCAACGGAGTAATATATGGCGGGAGACTTTGGAGCGCTGGCAGGACTGGCAAACACGTGCCCAGGTGTGGCAATCCTTCTACATGCCTGGCCACAGGAAACACTGTGCGACCAGCTTTGCTGTTGCTCTGGTGCCTTGGTGAGACAGATCGTGGGCGGACGTGAACACTTGTAGCTGTAGAGGAGACGGAACGTACAGCCGAGTTCTACCCATAGAGGTGTCGCAGTAGATGGAGACCGCGGTATCGGGGATTTGCTGTTTCTCGAACCGCAGAGCGGTGGTTGACCCCAGAAGTGCTCAGAGTTCGTCATCTCTGTCCTGCGATGCGGCAAGTGCGTCGTAAAATGGTGGCGCAGTGACGGAATCAATGCTAGAGAGGGCATCAGCGAAGTTGTCCTGTTCGGATATATGCCGCATGTCTGCCATAATCTGGGTGACGAAGTCTAGATGGTTGAACTGCCGGGGTGAGCATTTATCCTGCTACTGCTGAAAGGCGTAATGTTGGGCTTGTGGTCCGTGAACATGTTGAAGTGCTACACTTCCAGCATATGCTTTACTGCCTCATAGATAGCTGATAGCTCGCAGTAGTAGACGCTGTACTTCTGTTCGGACGGGTTGAGATTATTGAGAAGGCGAGTGACTGCCAGGTGTTCCTGATGCGTTGCTGTAGCACGGCACCCATGGCGAACGTGGAGGCATCTGTAACGAGTGCAAGTGGCGTGGACGGATTCGGGTGGGCCAGTAGAGTGGTGCATGACAGACTTGCCTTCCGCCCTTTGAATGCCTTGATGTACTCCGGTGTCCTGGTGATGGGGTGGGAGCCCTTGACTCTGGGGCCTGAAAGGACGTCATGCGTGTTGCCTGGGTGGCCGCCGCTTGTGGCAGGAATCGCCTATAAAGTTCAGCATGCCCAGAAATTGACGGAGCTGACTGGCGATCATGGGTCACTAGTTCTTCCAGAGGTTGTGAGCTCTCAGGGGACACCTTGTAACTGAGGATGGTGACCTCGGGTGCTCAGAAGAAGCCCATGGGAGGGGCATACAGTCTCTACTGCTTTTCCTATAGTGTGAATTCTCTGTGCATTGTATGCATTTGGTTGGGGAGCAGCGATCCAGGTGCACTTAAGCCCAGCCAGCTTGTCCCATATGTAGACTGGTTAGTGAGTCGGGTTAAAATGTAGTAAACTCATTTGATCTTCTTAAGTTCTGATTTCGTTTTGGCTTCAATGTGAGGGAATTGTCTCTTGTTGGATATTGTTTAAAGCGTATGAATGCTCCTCTCCTCATTCACTCCTCATTCCAAAATGACACAGGATTAGAATGACTGTGCTGGCTCTGTTTATTAACAGGATTGGTGTCATTTTTGCAGGCTCTCCTGGCAGTTCAGTATCCTTTCCTCGGTGTGGCTTCCATGATAGATGGGGTGATAGTGGCCACAAAAGAGGAATATTTAACTTAAATTTCAAGATTAGGGTTTAGAATAGTTGTTCCAAGGGGGTCCAGTTGTTGGAGATATTGGAAATGGCCTGTTCCCAGTCACTTTTGTGATTGTATATTTTATATGGTGCTCAATGTAGGATCCTGGGGTCTGCATTTCATGGAGTTCCAGTGAAATAGGATAGTGGTCACTGCCCCATGGCTAAACTGCAACACATCATTTGTATGAGGGGAATGACTGGCAGCCTGTTAATGAGATGTCTACAGCTGATTCTGAGGGAAATTGCCTCGAACAAAAGATCATATCCCTTTGGTTTATACCGCAAATGTATGTGTCCGGGATTCTTTATCTGGGGCCTATATCCAGTCACCATGAGAAGTTTCCCCTGCGCTAAATGAAGGACAATGGCACATAATTCAATATGTCCACCACAGTCATAAAGTGTGGGTCCTTTTTTGTATTTCAGTTTATTACTGATTAAGATTGCTGTACCACCTCCCTTGCGGTGTGGTCTCTCTTTTTGCATTACTTCAAACCCTTCTATGCAGATATTGTGCTTTTTTTCAGCGAAGTTTCTTTCAATATAATGACATCAAAATGCTCGGCTCTGGGTTGAAGTTTAGTCAATTTATTTCTAAGATTATGAAAAAGTTAAATCGTTCCATCCAGTGTGACTAGTTAAAATTTTTTTTCTTATTTCAATTATCCATGCCCTTACATGTCTTACATGTCTTACAAGGTCTCCAGAGACCTTTACATCAATACAGTTAGAAGCCACTATTACAGTACATGTTCTGAAAGTTAAAATATATAGATACAATATGAATAATATACAAGTGGGTGTAAAATCTAAAGTCTTTACAACTACAGTGGCTGTTCCAATACATTAAAATATTTATAGTCAGTTTGATAAGATATTGTATGTATATATTTTAACCTTTGTAACATGTACTGTAACAGTGGCTTCTAACTGTATTGATGTAAAAGTGTCCCTCTGAATATGGTGTCTGAAGACCGAAACATGTAAGGGCATGAATGATTGAAATAAGAAGAAAAAAAATCTTAACCACTCACACTGGATGGAAATATTTAACTTTTTCATAATATTATTGTGACAGACCAGAATGAAACAAATCAAATCTATTTCTAAGACTCTGAGAGTTCCACTGAAGAATCCTGAGTACACTGGGGTTATTGTCCACTAGAGATTTGAATATGCATGTTGATGCATGGTTTTCCAAATTCTGTACCACAATACTATACAATTTGGATCTTTATAAAGGATATTTTTGGCTGTTGCATTTGTTTAAAATCAGAGTTGTCTCTATGTGAGTTGTTCTGTTCAAAGAAGGTGTGTTATTTAAGTCTCAGTTTCTGGAAGGCCAGGTCTGATTGACCTTATTATAACTAGGGTGCTTACTTTAAGTTGATATGGGAAGTCTGTTTAAGGGACTTATTCAACATTGCAAAATTGCTGAGGTTTTCAAGGGTTGGAGAATTTTGCTTGGTCATTGGGCATGATCTTCTGGATCTCCTGAGATTGTGTTACTTTCAGGCATTTTTTGTCAACAGTAACATGATTTCCATTGCAGCTGATACACACCAAAGTAGCCATGCAGGTGCTGTCTTCTTGATGCTTGTCTTTGGTGCAGGTCAAGCACTTCTCCAATCCTTTAAAATTCTTACTAATATGTCCAGTTTGCCACGTTTAAAGCATTTCCGCACCTGTCAGATGAAAAGTTCCAAGCCAAGACTCGGCTTGGAACTTTTCATCTGACAGGTGCGGAAATGCTTTAAACGTGGCAAACTGGACATATTAGTAAGAATTTTAAAGGATTGGAGAANCTGACAGTGCATGTCTATCCATTCAGTATATCTGTCCTCCTTCACTCTTCTCTTCAGACTAGATACCTCCATCACTTTCAGCTCAAGGTTTGATTTATGAGGTTCTGTTTTCATTTCATCCATGGAGTAATCTAAGGGGATATCACTAATAATACCCTTTTGAGAAAACTCTCATCCAAGGTAGCCAAACAATGAATCCATGTTGCTTAAAATATGGATTATTTAGGGCTTGACAGGCAGCATCTTGCAAAGAGAATGTGATCTCCCATACACTTTTCATGATAGGGGTTACTATGTCATATTTCATGATGGACTTTTCAAACAGTCTACAAAGTTCCTGCATCAATGATGGCCTGTTATTATCTTCAAGGTCTTTCTTGAGGTCGAGGATAAAAGGCCCTCCATGATCTTGCCTAAAGTTATAAGCTTCAACATTATTTTGAGCTGGGTACTTACCAGGGGATCAGAGTGCAACAGAGAGGCAAGCCTGGACTGGAATCCCCAGGAGCAGTCAAAGAGAGGCAGACCAAGAACAACCTGGTGGAGAACTGCTGAAGAAGAGGCCCGAAAACCACGAAAGATCTGGAGAGGGGTCAAGAGCCTGGCTGGGAACAGAGTCTGTTGTAGATGCTTTGTGAAAGCCCTTTGCTCCAGAATGGAGTAAAGGGAATTGAAAGAATGAGTGAATGAAGCTTACTTGGGCTAGCTACAAAGGTGGTTATGTCTGGTTTACGTGGGGGTCAATGAGGCTTTGGCAATGTCAGTTATAAGACCCACTGGACCCTCCAACACAATTACATTGAGCAACTCTGAGTTTCCATTATTATGGTGTTTGCTTGGTCTAGTTTTTTGGTATATTGGACTCCTGCTGCAATGTCTCTGCTAATGTTCTTGCTGCATCATTTTCAAATCCATTCATTATGAGTGGGCACTGCACCACAGAGTGGCAGGTATATGTTAAGTCACTACTATTAGAGTTTGAGGGTTGTATTTCTTGATTAAGAGGAAATTTCTATCACAGACACACTGATAAATACCCCACACTTCTCTTAACACTTTAAACTGTTGAATATGGATCACTATTTGTAGATATAGGTTGCAGTTTAGGCCTCAAAAAATCCAAGCCTTACAACACCCATTTACCATCACAGAATCACTTTTATATTCTTTTTTGGTGGTGTATGTGCTGCTATGTCATAAATTTAGTGTATGAGACACTGTTTGAAATATGGGATTGTGTGTGTCCTTCATATGTAAGTTATTCTTATTAATTTTATAAATGTGATATTTTTCCAAAGTATTACAATGTCTGCCCTTCCCTCCAGTCCTTATGACATCCTACGACTTTCCTGAATTAAGGTTAAGCAATCCCCATGCTGTCTATGTATCCCCCCTTCCATCAACTTTTGAATGCCTGTACCATTCTATATAAATAAAAATGTAAATGTTGGTTTGTTAATCCTCGAAGATCTCCGAAAGTTCTCCACCGATTGCTTCGAAATTTTGATACAACGTTGCATTCGAAAACGCGTGTTTTTATATACGCATTATATAGATGTCACACATGTGACAGGTTGGTTGGTTGGTTGGTTGTTAAAGTATAAATTGTACTCAATATTAATATACTGTAACATGTCATACGTCATCCATCGAATACCAACAGATCGTTGCCTAGGAAAAACCATGGCAATGAACTGTTAAAACAGCAGAAATAATGCATTACTGCGGCAACGAGCATAGAACACGTGAAATCGAACCCTGGGCGAAAGTGCCCTCTATTGCGTCCGAAACCAGGTTATAATAGTCCGGCTCCAAAGAGTTTTCGGTGATACTGGACGTGATAATAATTGTACTCGCTGGTGTAAAAGTGAGCGTTCAATAACTTATTCGCTGAATCCGAGACGTGCATGGAAGTTATTTGTCGCACTGAATAGGAGACACGTGACCACAACAACGTTACATAGTAACACGCAACATATTCTTATTATCAAAGTACATGTAAATAATGCACCAATTTAAAAGACATGATGAATATGTCACTCACTAAAAATGTATTTTAATACTTTATGATGTTAAAATCATTAAAAATGTCGATCTATCTTATATCTATCTATATAAATAAAAACGTAAATGTTGGTTTGTTACCCTTCGAAGATCTCCGAAGGTTCTTCACTGATTGCATAGGATAAGAGGTTCCGTTGTGTAACAACGGATGAAACCGGAAAGTATACTTCCATGGAAATGCAATAACAGTGGGCCGTTGCATAGGAATTGCCGAAACAACAAACGCGTTTACCCGGAGATGAGAGGATAAGAGGTTCCGTTGCGTAACAACGGATGAAACCAAACACTTCTACAAGGTGTTCTGTGCTAGCATTTCCTAACCAACAGATGAAACTGACTCTTCGATAAGATATTCCCTATCCCGCCCGAATTAGTTCTGATACTGCAAGTGGCTATTCTTGCAAAGTGTATAAGTGTAAAAGCGGAGAACAATAAATACTCGCATGACATGCCCAAACACGTTACAGCTATAAAAATATAAATTGGATTTCGGCGTTGGAATTGGGCTGTGTCGTTTACCATAGCGTTCATTTCGTGAGTATAGTTTATTTTTCATTGTTTTTCATTTCGTTTTTTAACTGTTCTCCTTATTTTTCAGTGCAATTGGCGGTGGGATTGAGCTGTGTCGATTGATCTGCGTTTGAATTGAAATATTTCGTCGGTATTTTTATTTTTTTGTTTCTTCTTTGTTTTCCAGTTTGTGTTCTTTCCTTTTTAATGTTTTGCAATTTCATATGTTTCTGTTATAACTTTCTTTCTTCTTCAGTGCAATCGTTCTGCTTTAGTTCATCCAAATAATGCCTTGCAGAACAAGCTTAGGTCGTCGTACTCGCGGAGCGGAAGTAATGCGTCGAGTAATTTCAAATCAAACTTGGGAAGGACGGGCAGACTGAGCCACAGCAAGGCGTGGCCGCGCACAGCTAGTCTTTAATAAAGAGTTTTCTGTCTTTATGTCACCAACAGGCTGTCAGAAATGAGCTTATTTATAAAACTGGTTTAAACAATGAAACCTTTGCAGTGATGATAACATGGCTGACTTGCAAACTTGTGTGGTGAAAAACACAATAGCTCCTCTAACAGGTCTTTGTATGATGTGTGATGATTCCAAAGATGCGTAGCTTTTGTAAAGGTAATTTTGTTATAGAATGTAACATACTACGACATCCATGGGATTTCTTTCAGCTTATGATCTAATGTCAATGACTAAGAACCACTGGAGCTAGACAAGTGGAATTTGCTATGGAGATAGAATTTACATACAAATAGGGCCGCGTCATAGCTCAAGCGGTTTGTCACTGGCTTCCTACAGCGGCAGCCCGGGTTTGGTCAAGTAGGATTTGTGGTGGACAAAGTGGCACTGGGGCAGATTTTCTCTGAGTACTTCGGTTTCCCCTGCCAATCTTCATTCCACCAGTTGCTCCACAATCACCCTCACCTATCATCTGGGGCTTGTACAATAGGCCAGAAGTGGCCGCAGTACATGGGACGTAGTCCTAACCCACGAGCAAATCAAATACATATGCCTATGCATTGGATATGAGATATTTTTGAATTCAACAATGAAAACATGGCGACAGGGCAACACTTTCAGGTTATGTTCATCAGATTTAATGTAGATGGAATCAGTAATTATACAATGAGTTATAAAATATAATAATAATAAGAATAACAACACAATAATAATTCAATTCAATTCATGTTTATTTACGTGCAATAGCCTAACAGCACAGTGGCCAATTACAGAGTTGGCACGAGTATATAAAGATACAGAAAAATAATTAAACACAATACAAATATGACAGAAATAAATCAGTGAGCATAAATCTAAAGAAGACTTAAATATATACATACATTTATGAATTATGAATGTTGCTAATACTATTAGCAACTAGATACTAAGGTAAGACAACTGGGAGTGATAGCATAAAATTAATAGCAAGTCTAATAAATTAATACCAATTACAGAAGAAAATTAAAGTTAGCCAAGGTTACACATTTGTAGTTAATGAGAACACTAATCCAGTAACACTGTAAAAGGTTTGGTACATGCTTGTAAAATAATAATGATGATAATAATAATAATAATAATAATAATAATAATTCAATTCTTGAGTACTTACATGCAAACTTAACAGCACATAGGCCAATTACAAAGTTAGCACAAGTACACAGAAATACACAAAAATAATTAAAGAACAAAATACAAAATGTGAGTCTATATAATGGAATAAATTAATAATAATTCCAAGAAAAACTAAAGTTAGTGTTAACAGTTTAACAGTCAATGGTTGTGCTATTTTGCGGAGAGAAAGGATATTACACGTACATATAAACATGAAGTTAATAATAATAACAATAACTCAATTTTTACCTATTTGCTTGCTAACAGAATTAATTAAATGTAAGCACTGAGCAAAGACACATTGTTGGATTGGTAATCATATCATCATCATAAGTTGGCAACATTTATGCTTATTGTTTTTTTTTATATCCATTTCCGCTCTCAAATAAATGGAAGACTCGTAAAAGCACTATGTTCTACGCACACGGACAGTGTATCTTAAATCATCCACCTTTCCTAACATTATTTCATCAGGTTATGGGCCCAAGACGTTTTGAACTGTGAGTGTGTATAATAGAAAGATTTGTAATCTGCTGGTGGGTCGTACTTCTTATTGCCTACGTGTTGTGAGGACATTGCCAACGATGTCGAATGACGAAGCAGGAGCAAGTGCATTGCTTGCCGGGATCCAAAAACTGAAGGGAGTTGTGAACTACTAGGACTGGAAGTTACAAGTACAAAATTATCTAGAACACAGGAATCTATGGAGTGAAGTTACAACAAGTGGAACTGAGGTTAGGTGAAACTGTGACAACAGATAAGGATCGACATGCTCGTACTTCCATCTGCATGCTGCTAGAGCCAATTTGTTTTGCCAAAGTCCGCACAGCTACTACCGCAAAGCAAGCGTGGACGAAGCTGAAAGAAGCCTACGAAGATAAAGGCTGGGGTAGGAAATTACGGCTACAACAGAGTCTTTGGAACTGTAAGTTAGAAACGTGTTTGTCGATGGATGACTATGTGACTAAAGTCTTGAACTTATCACATCAGTTAGAGGATGTCGACGTCAAAGTAAGTGACAACTGGAAAATATGGATACTTCTCGGTGGACTGCCTGCGAGTTATGAGCCATTTCTAATGAGCCTTTTTAACCTCAAAGAGCCAATGACTGTGGATGAACTAGTTGGAAAACTGCTGGCGATAGATGACTTAAGAAATACTTCTGAGCCGCAGAATCAAGAAGAGATTGCCATGTATACACAAGGCAAGAAAAGGCAACAGTTCAGACAACACAAATCTTCGACTCATGAAGATAGAGCAGACAAAGAAGGAGGAGAGAAGAAATTCCAATTCAAGTGTTACAAATGTCATGAGACCGGTCACAAAGCTTCGGAGTGCCCATCGAAAGGTTTAAAATGGGGTACTGGGAAAGAGAAGGGCAAATTCAAGACAAGGACTGGTGCTATGATGTCAATGGCAGGTTAGAGACCCACTGTAGGAAAATGGTACATTGACAGCTGCTGCAGTAATCATGTAAGCCCTGACAAGAAGTGCATGACAGAGTTCACACAGGAAACTCCTAGTATAACAATCACCGTCGCAAATAATCAGGTGATGGAATCAAAGGGTAAAGGTAATGTACCAATAATGTTGAAAGGATCCGACGATGCTCATGAGCTGT
>NW_019735014.1:127021-136268 GCF_002891405.2 Cryptotermes secundus
TACTTGAAAGGGACTGTTGACACTAAGTTAACGTTCCAAAAGAATACCACGGCAAAGTCAGATTTGTGTGGATATGTTGATGCAGCTCATGGTAATGACCCTCTTGACAAGACCTCGTATACTGGATATGTTTTCAAATTGGGTGGTAATGTAATTTCTTGGGAAAGCAGGAAACAAGATTCGTTATCATTGTCAAGTACTGAAGCTGAGTACAAGGGGCTGAATGATGCCGCTAGAGAGTGTGTACGTTTACACGATTTACTGAATGGACTGGTTGAAGGTATTAAAGAAGGGATTTACTTATCAAACTTTGTACTAGAATTGATGGATGAAGAGAAAGTACCTGTAATCTTTAATGATAATCAGTCAGCCCAAATGTTAAGTAAGGATAGGCGATTCAGTAAGCGTACTAAGCATATAGAGTTAAAGCATCATTTTATCAGAGAAGCCATAAAGAAAAGTAAAGTGAAACTTGATTATATTCAGAGTGAAGAGTTGATGGAAGACTTGTTGACCAAAGCTCTGCCAGGTCCAAAAACTGAGTATTTTCATCGCAAGTTGAATTTGATTGCATAGTTAATTATATTATATTTTACTTGATTGTTGACTTATGATTGTGATGAGATTAGGAGGTCATGTTGGATTGGTAATCATATCATCATCATAAGTTGGCAACATTTATGTTTACTGTTTTTTTTTAATATCCGTTTCCGCTCTCAAATAAATGGAAGACTCGTAAAAGCACTATGTTCTACGCACACGAACAGTGTATCTTAAATCATCCACCTTTCCTAACATTATTTCATCACACATTAATGCAGAAAAATAAGCAAACAAAAAATATTATAATAATAATGTCATTAACACAAATCTTAAGTTGTTACTGAGAATTGATTTATGTAAAGTATAAATATTCAGAAAAAATAATTACAATTACAACTCAAACAACATAAATCAAACCTCTCATTGAGAAGTGATAAAATTAAAATATACAGGGTGTTTCACGACTTTAGGGTATAACTGCAGGAGGTGATTTCCTAGGTCTGTGTGATTAAAAAATTTCATATAAACATGCATCCGATTTTGGATGGCTACGGAGTTATGACCATTTTAAACTTAGAATAGAAGGCAACGTTTACTGACAATAAACGGAACAAAATAATAAACCAGCATAATACATGATACATTTAAAGTATGAATGTAAAGTTAACTTCATGAAATTACCTTTAATTTGAACTGACTGGTGCTTAAAGCTGATTTTCGAAAATGCCACCACTGGCCGCAACACAGACTGCTGCTCGGTTGTGAACCGCGCGTGTAGCATGTAGCAGCTTCAGCTGGCTGTTTCTTATGTGGTCAGCAGCATGCAGATTGCGTTCGAGCAAAGCATCTCGCGTTGCCACCTTCACACTGTAAACCAGTTCTTTCATCCATCCCCACACACAGTAATCCAGTGGGAAGTCTACCGGTATCTCGCAATGCCTGGTAAACTCCAGTAAAAATTCTCCGGTTTGGTATTCTACGATTCGGAAACCGTTGCTGATATTCAGCTATGGCAAGAGCTGAGTTACCACCACAAAACCAGTACACATAAATCACATCTGCATACTCCTCAAATTAAAATGTAAATGGCATTGTGAACGTAACAGACGCACTGAGATGAGAACTGTTCTAAACACCAGTAGCCGCCACAGTAGCCGTGGCCGGACATACCAACCCACCATGCCTTACGTACCTCTCAAGTGTCGAGATAACGAGAACGCTCTGCCTGTAGCTGGCTAAAAATAGCAACCTGCCAGATGATAGACGCGGTTCACACAAGGGCATGTACGGGAATGAAAAAACGGTCATAACTCTGTAACCGTCCAAAATCGGACACATGTTTATATGAACTTTTTTGATAACAAAGACCTATGAAATCACCTCCTGCAGTTATGCCCTAAAGTCGTGAAACACCCTGTATACAATTAGTATTTTTTGATCGGAATAACCATGGTAACAATAAAATATGAAAGAATTCAAGTTTGAAATGGATGAATGTACAAACACATTAATTTCATCCAACTTTTTCTTTATTTACATGCTAGATATGATTGAGAGAAAAGGCCCTGACTGCAAACATGTCAAGATCTTTACCCACCGCGTTGGCAGCATAGGTGCACTGAGCAGAAGGAGAGTGTTTATTAGAGGGACAAACACCAAACAATGAGAAGCCCCTAAGATTGCTGCCAGGAATACAAACGCTAATGTTTTCTAAAAGGGATGAGCAGGATTTAAGCCCATGTTAGACCTGAATAAAAAAAAAAGTGCATCAAGGTGATGTTTTCATCTATGTAAAGACTGTAGACTTAATATCTCTAGGGCATCTGTATAAGTATATGGAATATGAGGGGAAAACGATAAAAACAGATGGACGCAAATTTTTCCTGGATGCACTAAGCTTATTGGCATCAGTCAAAGTGATGGTGTAAAGTAAAGTGTAGTACATATAGACACTCCAGGGAGGAAAATATGTAGGTTATGGAGTGAATAAGGTCTAAATGCTTTATGCATTCAGAAAATAAGTAATCAACACGTGTGAAAATATAATTTTGAATAAAAAAACACAAAGGTCCTTAATACTGCTGGTGCGTGTAATGATAGTATGATGAAGCTGATAACTGTAATTCAGAAAATTTGTCTTCCTGGTGTATGACACAACACGCATTTTAGCAATATTAAGTCTCATGGAGTTGGCAATTGATGGAATTGATGTGATATTGGAGTAAGAGGGAATCATGTGGTGAGTTAATGACGTGGAAAATTTTGAGATTGGCAAAAATTAACAGTTTAAAGTAGTTAACAGAGTTGCATAGGTCATTTATGAATACAATGAAAAGAAAAGGCCCCAGAACAGAGCCTTGTGGCACACCGGACGTTGCATGGAAAGGCAGGGAGAGTGTGTCACAAACGCGAACCCAAGATTGTCCGTAGGTTAAGAAACTGCGAAACTAGCTAATATAACCAACAGAGAAACCGAAGGAGCTTCATTTATGCAAAAGCATATTATGAGGCACGAGGCTGAAAGCATCTGAAAGCTCAAAACAGACAGCATCAGCTTGATGCTGACTGCAGACAACAGGTGCCAGAAAGTCAAGAAACGTCACCAAATTGGTAACTGTAGATTTAGTTCTGGTAAAGCCATGTTGATTGGGATTAAATATAGCATAAAGCGAAACATGATCATGAATAATGAATTCAAACAATTTAGGGAAATTGCTGAGAATAGACAGACCAGTAAACAGTGTATTTGTTAGGAAATGAATTGTGATCATAGCACAGGTCGTTGAGCCATGTCTCAGGCACACAAATTATGTCAAAATTTGATGTGCAAACATCATAGAATTCAAGTTGCTTGGTCCTGTTTTGATAACAAATGCCAAGACAGTTACCGAAATTCACATGTGACATGGCCGAACGACTTGTGCTTGCATCACTGAAAGAGGCCATGTTTACGGGGATGTCGAGCTGCCTCCATTAGCCCCACCATCACCCACTGGATCTGCTGCAGATTTAATAGCAGCAGTGGGAGCTCCCACTTCAGGTGTAAGCTTACCATAATATGGAGCAATTAAGAAGCCAGAAGGCAAGGCACCAGGGTTATTTATTAGAGAAAACTCGTCTTCCATTACAGAAATATGGAAGGAACAATACAAGTTGAATTTAGTTCCGGGTTTGGTGCAGACCAACTTTTTTAGACTCAATTGCTCCTTCAATGACTTGTGCACATCATCAGAAGTAACCTCGGGGCTGAACTGAGAGACAAAAAATGCCTTAGACCTTTCAGGTTTCATGATGACAGGCAAGGATAGCGAGCTACTAACACCAATAAGTGGCTGTCAGCGTTTAACCTTGGTAACAACAGCAATTTCAGCAGGAGTGCTGGTGGAGGACTTTTTCTGTATATATTGGTTTTAAATCCATCAGGATCACGTAGTGGTGTAGGCCAAGAAGGTGAAATCACAGCTGCAGCAACATCCTTGTATGACAAGGTCGTCCCAGCAGGTACAGAAATAGCAAGCAAGGCCTGAGTGGGGAGGGCAGCAGAAGGAACACACTGGCTGCTGGCCGCTTGCTTGTGAGACATTTCTGCCGTCAGAATATGCTGTTCCCTAGGGGGCCTGGAGGAGGCTTCAATATGGTTATGTAGATTCTTAATTTCCTCTTTCAGCACAAAATTATCATTCTTAAGATGGGCGATCTCTTTAATTAAATTAGTGACCATATCCACAAGGAACTCAATCAATGCATGGTGCATTGTCCATTGTGTTACTATTTTTTGACAACTAAGCATTATATTTCATACCCTGAACTTTCATTACAAACAAATTATTTGCTTTCAATACAATCTGAATACCCCCTCCTCTACAAAAGAAAAATGTTGTGAATTGATTACAGCAGTTTTGAACTTATTTTAAGTAGAATGGCTTCCAAAGTAATTTTTATGAATACTGACTTCCAAAATTTTCCACATCTTTAAAAACTTTAAAATCGGGCATTCATAAATTCTGAAAATTCAACTGCCAAAAATTCTTTGTTCCCCTGGACAAGTCTGCTTGGTTTATAGTAAAAGATATAGACACTTTCTTATAGACATCCATGTTGATAAAGTACATATTTATTATAAACAATTACATTTATTATAATTAAACAAAATTGGGGGGGGGGGCACAAAAGTGAATGAAACTCAAAAGTGGGCCACAAGCAAGAAAGGAAAGGATTTTGAAAGGATTGTGGCCCCCACGTTTGCCCAATTTGTCACCCACAGATTTTTTCCTTTGGGGGTACCTCAAAGGATTTGTCTATAAAAACAATCCGCATACACTGGATGACCTCAAGAGGAACATTACGACAGGGATTAACAGCATAAAGTTTACAGGTACTCCACAAAGTGGTCTCAAACATGGTAAAAAAAAAAAGCTTGTTCATGAATTGCGGAACAGGGAAGCCATTTCGAGCATATGTTGTAAAGGCATGATCTGATTTTGCATTTCTAAGATGTAAGGTTATAAACTTTAACAGTAAATGCTGTATGTCTTGTAGTTTGTGCATTAAACCAGCAAAATAGAATTGCTTAGTGTGATGTGTGCAACTTCTCAATCTCCCTGTAGTTCTTCCACCTATTCAAAATGTTGTGGGAATCTGCAAGCAGATCACCATTCTCATCTTTCACTAAGTTACTGCTAGGTTGGTAACCCCTCTTAAAGTCATTTATTCCTCTATACAGATCTCTAATGTTCTCGTTCTTACTGTTCTTTGCAAGCTCATTAATTGTGTCTTTCAGATAGTCCCTCTTTTCATTCCCGAAATGTCTGCTGGCTTCATGCCTAATATTGTTCATATTATCATATTATCCTGTAACCATGGCAATTTCACTTGTTTCCTTTGATGTAAAAAATGTGAGCAACCACTGTCAAACCATGGCTCATGCTTTTTCAGTTCATAACAACCCTTTGTGACATTTTATAACACAATTATATTTTACTGTGACCTAGTAGCCCCATGCCCAACCCCCAAGCTGGAGGACCCCCACTTATCAGCCGTAAGTGACTACTTTACATATTCACAGCTACCCTCCATATCTGGAGGCCATCTCCATCCGTAATCTGAGGATGCATGATGCCATGGTGAGAAGGGACTCACTTAACATGGGTATCAAATGAGCTACATACATTTAATGATACCTTTAGTGCTGCCCCCCCCCCCTTAATTGGTGCACAGCTGTGGATGCCAACTTGTGTGAATATCCTGCTTGGCATTTCCACACTGAGAAAGCGATGTCATCCATCTCTTGGAGCAATGTAATTTGAGTTTCCAAATAACCCATAATCAGCATATGAAAAGATAAACAACTTTACTACAGACATCTTGTTAACTGCATCACTGTAAATTATAATCCACCCACAAATAGCATTTACAGTTGTCAGTACTATATATGGAACAACACATAGGTTTAAAAACACTAGTGACATTACATGATCAATATGGAAGTTCAAGATGACCATTTATTTAAAGAATGAATCTGCAAAAGCAGGTGCTCTGTTACACAAGAGACATGACATAGAAAGCAGTAATGGTCCGACACAAATGTGCAGAACTATAGTTCACACTCTTTACATTTTTGACACTGGATATCTCAAGACACTGTAAGTTAAATTTCATACAGTGTCCAGCTGCCCTTGAATTGTGCAGCTAACATGAGCAAACCAGGCATACCAGTCATAACAGTAATATTCATTTGATACAATTCATTCATTCATTCGTTCAATTCATCAATGGCTCTACAGCCCTCTCTTGGGCCTTGGCCTCTTCTTAAGGTTTGTAACATTTTTTACAGTCAGTAGGACTCCTTGGATAAGTGATCAGCATATCGTAAGGCCCCTACCTACACAAAGAACAACACAAACACAGAATAATCACACACACATCCATGCATTCAGTGGGATTCAAACCCATGATCCTAGCATTCAAGCGAGCGAAGACAGTTCATGCCTTGCACCAAGCAGCACTGTGATTGGCATGCAATACATAGCTTTAGTACAAGGAACCCTCCTACATAGTAGGCTGAAAAGAAAAGGAGATGGGATAGTCCTACATATTCCTTGGTCCAAAGACACTAAGCTCCATTATCATGCCTAGTGTCAGCCAGTCAGTTAACAGAAAGTAACAACTCTGCAAACCTTTACAATTTTGACTTATAAATGTCCCACTAGTGTTTGCAGTTCTCTTATGATGTACTAGATAATTGACTGCAATTAAATTTGTCCTAATGTGAATTGGCAAATGAATAAAAACAATTCAAGACTTTAAATTTTGAAACATACCACAAATTTAGTGACGAGCATCTGACAAAATGGACATCAACAAAGAATTTTGTAGACAGTGCATGGAAGGCTCACCTGTTACTCACTCCTCACTTTGACTGCATTTCGGAAGTTCTCCAACACTCGAAACGGTAATTTCTTCATTCATACAAACATACTTCTTGTAACAGAAACGAATGGCTATGAGTAAAGAAGCACTGGAACATATTTCTGTATCATGTTAAGACATCTTAATTCCCTTGGTGGCAATGCAAATCTTACAGCATTTACAGCTGAACCATAGATATACATTAACAGAAATAGGAATTAAAAGTTAACATATCCTTGAAAGAGGGTTAGTACACTTTCCATTGCTGCTCTTCGCTGATTCGCGATTTATTTCATGCACCTCATCATACTGAACCAAACTGAATACTGATTAACAATAAATCTGAAATGAAGTGGTCATGACCTATTTAAAGATATCTATTGTGGTGCTGAGGGTAACTCACATAAACATTAGTCAAGCTAAACTGTCCGTAGGCTAAGAATCGTATCTGGAATCCGAAATATCAAGCAAATGACAGCCCCTCCTTCAGACGGGATTCGTTATATTTTTACAAACTAAAGACCGGTTTATAATTTTACCTTTCACCACACATTCGAATTTTTTTATTACGCTTTCCACAATTTATACATAATTTATAATTAAATAAAGCAGTCACGTATATTACCAACACGTGATCCACAGTTCCAACATCGTAACCATATCTTAAATTTATTAGTAATATACGAAGTACCACGCAGAATAAGAAAACACACATAACAGAGCCCAGTATTCTCTAACCTGCAGATCATGCTGACTTAAAAAAAAAACTTATTATTGCAATTGTATAAACATGAAGATTTAAAAGAAAAATTAATTTTTAAATTAAAAAATCATGACACTTCAATTTCAATTAAAAAACGGCTGCAGCAACCAACCTCCATCATATCCAACACGCCTAGCACCGTGAATTCTTCTCTTTATATTACACGAATTGTAGCTGCTAGACGGGCAGCGATTGATGCTTCGATGCACTTCCAGCCTTGGAACGCTGCAGGAGCAGTAGGTCCGTGCAACGTTGGTAGCAATGTGCTAGACACCATGGCCTCAGAAGCCTCAGAAGACTGTGACAATATGCAGGAGGTCGCAAGGTTGGTATCAATAACAGTGTCTGCTGACATAAGTGATGTACGGTGTAATTTTCTGTTTTCGTAACATATGATAATGTGACTTGATGGTGAAAGCTTGAATAGTGGAACAAGTGGAGGCGGTCATTGCTAGTCAGGGGCATGAAAACATATTTCCGAGGCAACATACTGACACAAACATAGAGGACGCAGTGTTGTCTAATCAGCTGTTGCTAGGAAACGGGGTATTGGACACTTGCGCAACAATACAGGAAATGTTGGAAGCGGTGTTTTCTGTCTGATCCGCCCGAGGCTATATAACAAGTTGTGACTGGCAGCCGTGAGGCATACATTATCGTCCGTACCTACACAAGGCACACTGGCCGACTCACCGTCGTTCGTAACATAACTTTGACTTTGAAATATTGCAAGTTGGATGCTGACACTCCAGATTCTCAAGCCATACCAGTAGGATTGCTGTAAGACACTGCATTCTCGGCCCACGAAATATCTTGTGTGAGGATCAAGTTGCAAGGTTTACA
Source organism: Cryptotermes secundus (assembly GCF_002891405.2). NCBI lineage: Eukaryota > Metazoa > Arthropoda > Insecta > Blattodea > Kalotermitidae > Cryptotermes > Cryptotermes secundus. Next base: position 135,579 of record NW_019735014.1, read on the forward strand.
AAGACGTCTACGCTTTCTTCCAACAAGAGTGTCAAAAATTGTACTACATAGAGTTGAAGGATTTCCAGCGTTGAGAGGAAACATGGTGAGTGTTTTGTGCTTCTTTGCACAGGAAGAGTATTTTTGTCTTTATCCCTCGACTTACAAGACCAGAGAAACAAAGATTTTGTGACAAGATTCTCTTAATTTTCATAATCCATGTGATCCCTTCTTTAGAGGTGTTGTAGGTATTATAGCAGTTTAGTGTATTTTGTTCTTGAATCATAAATGAAAAATAGATGGTGATGCAGAGAATGAGAAGCACAGAAAGATCAAGACAGTAAACATGAAGGAATGACACTACTTTGGATGTCCAGGAATAAAGGATATAATATTGTTAATTATTTTCATGCCACAGGCTGATTAGATTGGCATGATATATTCATGTTAAAATTACCAGATCCGAGGAGATTGGCTCAATGTTAAGTCATCATCATCATCATCATCAGTAATCTGTCAGACGACAGGTCCACAGTCTCTTCCAAAACAATTCCTCCACTTAATGCGATCTAGAGCTTTCTCCTTCAAATGACAGTATCCTCTTCTGTCCCCAAGGTCATCCAGCATCTTCTTACGTCTTCTTCCTCGTCTTCTTGTAACTTCTATCCGCCCCTCTATCTTTCCTTCAATAACTTCTTTTAGAAGGCAGTT
>NW_019735014.1:137118-149288 GCF_002891405.2 Cryptotermes secundus
CAGTGTTTTCAAACCACCTTCTCCCAGTAACTTGAGCACATCTCCAGGTACATCATCATCTCCTGTAGCCTTTCCCTTCCTCATTTCCTTGATAGCTTTTTCCACCTCACTTTGTAAAACATATGGTTCTTTCTCTTCTGTATCTACTTCTTCTTCCTGTTCAACTTCTAAGGTTTCTGGCCGATTAGGTCGATCATATAGTTCTGTAATATAATTTTCCCAAATTTTCAGCACTTGCCTCTGATCTACTATTCTATTCCCCTGGGAGTCTTCGAGGCCAATATTTTGAATCCCATGATTCTCTTTCCATCCTAGTTCTTTTGTCTTCATGCACATCAAATCATAACATCTTGTTCTTTGAATTTCTATAATCTCATTACATATCTTCTCAAGCTTTTCCGTTTTGACCCTGTCCGTGGCTCTTTTCAATTCATTCCTCAGTCTCCTGTATTTCCTCCTGCCTTCTTCGTTGTTGACATTCTTCTATTTCCTTCACTCCTCCATTTTACTCATCATCTCCTGTGTAACCCATGGTTTTCTTGCTATCTTCTCAACTTTACCAACCAAATCACTGATAGTATCTAACATGTATTCTTTTATATTGTTCCACTGCACTTCAGCAATTCTGCTTTCACCTTCAATTGCACGGAGTTTCTCTTCTAGGGTCTCCTGCACACTTTGTCTTTTAGCATATAACTTCTCCAAATCCCATCTAGGTCTGTGCTTTTGAAATCTTACAATTTTCTTCAACTTGGTTTAAAACTTGGCAACCAGTAAGTTGTGCTTACAGTCAATATCTGCCACAGGCAGCATCTTCACATCCTTCACACTGTTTCTGAATCAATGTTTTACAAGGATGTAGTCCAGCTGATGCCTCCTCCAATCCCCAGGTGCCTTCCATGTGTAAATTCTTCTCTTTGGCTTCTTGAACCAAGCATTGTTGACAATCAGTCCATTTCGTTCACAAAAGTCAATAAGCATTTGACCCCTGTGATTCCATCTTCCTAGTCCATGTGATCCAACAATATTCTGATATGGTTCATCTCCAACAATGCTATTCCTGTCTCCCAATATGATGCTGTTTGTGTCACCTCTTCCATCTTCCTGAAGAATTTCTACAATTGTGTTATACACTTTTTCCACTTCATCATCTTCATACTCTGATGTTGGCATGTACACTTGCATAATCAGTATATCTACTGGTTCCGCCTTTAACTTCAGAGCAATAATTCTGTCATTACAAACAATCTTCTTAACAGTCCTCACTACACTTTTATGCACCACTATTGTCACACCTCTTTCAGCCCGTTCACCTCCAGAATAATACACTGTATAATCACCACTTCTTATTTCACCTTGTCCTTTCCACCGCACTTCGCTGACACCTAGAACAGACACCTCATTCTTCTGCATTTCCGTTTTCAAGTTCTCCAATTTGCCTGCTTGATTCAAGGTCCTTACATTCCATATACCAATCTTGTAGCCATGGTGTTCCTTCTGATCTTTGCACTTTTTCTTGTTGTAACGCCTGCATGGCATTTCCTCTAGAAACACTCTCCCCCAGAGATCCGATGGGGTGAGTAGTTTACCTCCAGATTGTTTTGTCTCCAGAGGAAACATCTCGCATACATGGTATCTCTGTTTTTGGAAAGAGACTATCCAGGAAAAGTGATAATGTGGTAGTTTTTCCATGTTAAGTCACTCAGTAGAAAATTTCTGCCAAGAAATGGAATTTCAAGAAGTTAGTTCTATTGCAGGACTTGGCAGTCTAAGGGTTAAAACACAATCTTCACTCACCAAGCACAAACACCACACCCAATAAACATGGGCTAGTGACAACATATTTGCACAGAAACTTACATATAACAAGGCACACCAGTCATTTCAAACTGCAAAAGACTACTCTCACCATCAAGAACATCACATTCAGCAAATGAGTCATGTGACTGATGAAAATGTGTGAATGAAATATAATGGTGCATTAATAAGCACACACGCATTGAAACATTTACTGAAGTTGCATTAATAAATCTAAAATAAATAACTGATTGAAACACATTTAAAGAATTAATGTGGAGGGTGTAGAGGATTGTGGACTCCGCGCGACGCGGTAACAAGCATTGCCAGCGGTGACATAACAGCAGAGCAGATGTGTTAGGTGACCATTGCCATGGTTACATAACAGCATAGGAGCCGCTGCTGGTGCTGTGGTAACAGACCAGTAAACACACACCCCGCGGTGATGTAACAGCAGAGGAGCGGTGGTAGGCACCCACTCCCCACTGTGACATAACAGGGAACACTGCTGTTACCACGGGGCAACAGGGAACAGTATAAGAGGCTGGCTGAGCGGTGTGTGAGTGTGTGTGTTTGTTGTGAAGCCAGACAGAAAACAGTGGAAGCCAGCATGGAGAGTTAAACAGTTCTGCAGTATATTGAGAGTTGTTATACGAAGAGAGTGACTGTGAAACGACTTGTTCAACATTTGTGTTGAATTGTTATGGCGTTGAGTAATGAAGTGACGTTACAAGAATACACCCCTCGAGTCTTGTTTCATGACAGAAGGTGTGGAGTGGATTGCATCTCTTAAGGTACAGACCCATAAGAGGCTGTGTGGAACATGGTAATGAACTTTTACTTCCGAAAAGGCAGGCATATTCTAGATCAGCTGAGTAACCACTAGCTTCTAAAGAAGGGCTCTGCTCCATGCACTTAGCAGTTCATAGCCGTTTTGAAGTTTCCGAAAAGAAATATTTAAAAATCAGCTGTTATCAGTTTGATGCCTTGAGAAAGGGAAGTCTGTCCTATTTTTAGCCTACTTATTTTCAAAAAATAGAAGAAATTGTGGGAAGAACTAGTTTCCTACTTCCTTTCACTACATATTGAGTAACTGATAAAACCCAGACCACATAGGACATACAATGTCCAGTAACTTCCACATTTAATGTGATATCATGCAGGAAGCCATATTAGTCAGAAGACTTCCCTATACCAGGGAATGGGTTTGTAAACAAATTCCTGCAGCAGTGGATACACTCAGACCACACAGAAAATACTATGTCCAACAGTTCTTTTGTGATTGCTTGTGTATTCATTGCTGTGGGAACATGCTTACAAAGCTGTTGGCTACTTTATTTCTTCTTAAAAAATGAAAAGAGCCTTATGAGATCACCTTGCTGTCTGTGTGTAACCCCTGGATCCAGAAGAGATGGCATTTGGAACACTGTATGAGCATTATATGACATGGGTCATATCTTGACAGTGATCTTTCATGCTATCTTGAAATCAGATGGAAGCTATTAATTAATATATTTTTTTTATTTTGTTATTTTTTCCTTGATCGAAGTTAAAGTCTGGTTATGTTAATCATGAATGAGATGAGATATCGTAACAATGTATTGCAGTGTTATACACTTGTAATACACTGTTCTTTCGGAATTTTCTTGAGTTCCCTCATGACAGCGAGCTGTCTGTTCGATAGAAATAAGAGACCATTAGTCTCCTGGCAAGGGCTTCATAGCTGACACCCTGAAACTTAATATGAACCACAAGTGAGGGGTTGGAGCATTTTTTGGTAGCATCAGAGTGACCAGGCAACGTCTGTGCTGAAACCACTATAAGACACAGCTCAGAATGGTTCTGGTGTGTTTGGTATCCACTCCTGTAAGATATGTAGTTGGCCAATCATGGTACAATTTACCTTAATTAACAGAGTACAGCATTGAATTCTGCAATAAATAATCGTTCAGAATTAAATCTGGACTCCTTCATCGTTCACCAGAGATCAACTTTCTCCCACATAAATTAAACCGCTTAAGCTACTTTCACAGATATCAACTTTATCCAGATTCCTGAGGGAAATTCAGGTGGTGTCCACTAAATCAGTCATTAAATAATGTCTGAAAATTGAAGGTGCAGTGTCTACATGACGCCTCAAAGTCGAAACAGTGCAGCCATACAGGGGCGGCGGAAATGGCCATTGCTAGGCAACGGCTCGGTAATTAGGTGTACAAACTCTCAGGTTTCTGTGCACCTCGACTGACTACTAACCATGGTCATGCGTCGAGTCCATTACTCCAGCAAATTGATGCTGGTCCTCACCAGCATATTCGTTCTTGATTTTGGGGCCCAGGCTTCTCTCCAAGGTCTCACAGATTGAACTGACTTCCTATAGGAAATGTAAGGAATCCAGCCACATTTCTCTGGTAGATCATCTGTTCAGTCACCCCAGCTTGGACATCTCTCTGATCAGGACTCTCATTGTTGAAGCAGAAGTCATAAAAATACTACTCCAACCAATGTAGATTATGTGAGAATGTGAAGTTTTTACATTGGTACTATACAGAGAATTTGTCTCTTTAATGATGGCTTATATTCTGAACGTACACTGATTTTATGGACAGTGGCCATTAAGTAATACATAGAAATAGGTGCTAGGCTTCGTGTGTGGATTTTTTTAATGTTTTTCATGTTTGTCTGAACTCTTACTGATGGTTTATGTTGTGGTTGGTTCATAGATCCTATCTTGCGTTGCTGCTGATGTCCAGAGACAGGCAGTAGCTCTAATGATTTAGCTCAAGTGAATAGGGTTTTACCTGAAGACAGGTGCCGAACCAGTCTCTGAAACATTGTTTTAAATAAAAAACAGGACTATGCATAATTTCGAAAATTACAACAATTTTATGAGGGAAGTAGCCTAAGAATGAGGTTTATGAGATCACCTTGCTGTCTGTGAGTCCTGCCCGAACATTCCTTGGCACTAATTTGGTAAACTTATTCTGGCAGCCACAAATACACATGCAGAAGTAGGAGGCAGTGTGTGGTATGTGTCATATCAAATACTCAATATGCTGTGAAAGGAAAGTAGGCATTTTTTCTTCCCAGAACTTGTTGTAAGTAGCACAAATGCATAGCCATTATAGATGTGGCACTTTTGGTTTTACAGAACCCTACAGATTTGGAGAAAGTACGAGGTCTGTGTAGTGAGATGTGCCCAGCTTCCTCTCATGATACATATCCGGCCTTCAGTATAAAAGCCGAGGTATTTTCAGATGCAGAAGTGGAGGAGTATCCTGTCCCACTAACATTTGCAGGAATAGAGGCAGAACCTGAGGTGAGTTCTGTCTCTTTGTCCATGTTGTGGGATTTCACAGACACAGGTATCACACGTTTTGTGAACACTTGATTTATGAAGTTTTGCTTTAATGAACAACTTACAATCATGAGCAGCATTTTTGCAAAAGCAAAGAAGTACAAAACATGGGGCAAGTGAGGAGAAGCAGGCATCACAACCCACCTGAATCTTCCACCATCCCAGTCTGTCCACATGCCATGTTCTTATACAGCTGTGCTCATGATGCTTACATTTTATCCATAAATGTCTGTGTTATTTGTGCCCTTCATGGCTCCCTGAGAGAAAAAAAGAAGAAGAAGAAGAAAGGAATCCACTCTAAGATGGTCTGAGAAACTTTTATGCGCCAATCCAAAATGAAGTCCAGACTATCATAAATGCTGTCTAACACTATGACTCCTATTAACACTTGTGCCTTCTGCACCAGTCACCTTGAGATTCTGTGTGTGAGGAATAACCTCCAGTCTTCCTGTAGAGGAATGTGCCAACACAGGCCCATCCTCCTCCTTGCAGTATGCTGTTTACTTTTTATATGGCTGTGTACAGAGTGGCACATGGAATCCTATTCTGATGGATTCATACAAGTTTTGAACAGTCTCTAGTGGAGTTTTATAACATTCATCTTGAAGAACATGTTCAAGTTGCTTTACAAATGTTGGAGGTGGGAATCTGTTCCTTACTCTGGTCTGCAAAACTGACCAGAGTGGTTGACTGATGTTGAAATCTGGTGGTAATGCTGGCCAGGGAAGAGGTTGAAGTTCACCTTCATGCTCTTAAGACCATGACTGAACAGTTCCAGATGTGTGAATGGAGGTATTGCTGTCTTGCAAGACTGCATCATTGTTTGGAAATAACATCTGGATCATGGGATGCACTTCATAACCCAAACTGTCCTTATATTCCCTTGCAGTAATTCGGCCATGGATGGTTTTATTGGGACCAACAGAATACTCTACCACAATATTGCTGCTCATGTGTTTCACTGTTAGAACCAGACATTCAGGATTGTAGGCTCCCATGGGTATTCTCCAAATGAACACTCTTCCTGATGTAGGGAACAGCATGAAGGATGACTCATCTGACCATATCACTGGCACTTTTCCATTTGTCTGATGTCCAGGTTTTATGGTAGTGACACCATCGTTTACGCATCTGAGAATTACTTTCAGTAATCAGAGGTGGATATTAGATTTGTGAAGCTCATGTTGGACAGTTTTTGTGGAAATAGGGTCTTCAGGATAAATATTTAATCAAGTTGTCACCTATGCTGCAATAGTTCTGTGATATTTTAAACAGTCCTTCTTACTGTACAACGATCTTTTTCTGTTAAAGTGTATTTTCGCCTACACTTCATTCCTCTTCACTGATGTTGTCTTGCCATGATTCATGTATGCTGACATAACCTTAGAAACTTTTGCTTTCGATACACCTAATGTGGAAGTTTCTGTCACAGATACTCCAGCTAAACGCACACCAATGATCTGTCCTCTGTCAAAATCAGAGCAAGTCTTCCATTTTTCAATTCTTTGACACAGACTGTCACTCATTACAATCACTAATGCAATGACATGTGCACTAGAGAGTGTAAACAAAAGGAAAAATAACATCCAGTGTTGCCAACCAAAGTTCTTTAATATATTCAACACAAATTCTGTTCCTCAGTTTCTTAGTGATTTCATTATTTTGTCCACCTCATGTATTTACTAGTATTTAGACGCCCAGTCCCACTAGCGAGCATTGAAACCAACAATGGAATCTGGGGCGATGATGTGGTCTGTTGTGTGATGTTTCAGCAGTGATGCTCACTATGATATATAAAAGTCTCTTTCATCTCATCTGACATTATCCTCTGCATTTCGATCTTTCTTGCACAGACATCATTATTGCTTTGTAGAGTCTTATTGGACATACACAAGGACATCTGGTTTATCATTTCCATAACGAGGTGCCTTTTGCAGGTTGTCTAGCACAGTGGACCTAGCTCTTGACTCAGCACCATACAAACCATCGTTGTGGCTGTGATACATGAATGACACTTTTGTAGTCTGGCCCCATGGTCCAGAGAGATTACAGAATTTCTTGAACCACCTTAATAGTTTAAGGCCTTCAATCTGCTTCACTATGGAAACTGAGTCAGACAATGCAATCTCTTTTCTGGATGTTCTGGTCATCAGGGAAGAGATGGCACTCGTCAGACAAGTCTACAGGAAATCCACCCACACTGGTCAATACCTGAACTTCAAATCTAACCATGCGCCACATGTAAAAAGAGGTTTGATTTAAAGTCTCCACGACAGAGCCTCGACCATATGCCAAGATTGACTAAATTTGGTCAAAGAAATTAACAACCTGAGACATGATCTTCAGTTGAACAGTTATCCCAAAGGCTTCATTGACTCAGTCATTAATTCCAAGGGCAGTAGTCATCTGAAGAAACAGAAAAAACCTCTGTGTTCTGTATGTATTCCATATGTGAAGGGTGTTTCTGATAAGTTTAAATGGTTAGGTAATCGATATAATATTAGGACCATCTTCTGAACAAAACACTCTTAGGAACTCTCTTATGAAAACCAGACCGAAAAGAGATCCGCAACAAACGGCACAGTGCATCTATAGCGTTCCCTATGAATGTAGCAGAAGCTACATTGGCAAAACAGGTAGACCTCTGGCCCTGCGGCTCTGGGAACATAGGCATAACCTCAAAGAAGGTCTTCTAGAAAAATCTAAACTAGCTCAACATGCCTATGAAGAGGGACATAGGGTAGCCTGGGATGAAGCTAAGATTTTGGATATTAAAAGCCACATCAGGTACAGAAAATACAAGGAAGCGGCCCCTATGACATGCTCGGCCAACCCAATTAGCCAACCCAGTTTGGACTTTTCTCCCATTTGGAACCCCATAATCAGCAATGAAGTCACAAATTCACATAGAAGATCTGTATGATGTGATATATGTTGTTATTAACTTCTATTAGGTTCCAAATTAGATAGATGTGATTTACTCCAATGTTGACGCTAGTTAGACACTATTAGTTTTTTACTAGTTTTCCTTTCTATCCATGCTGTGGTGTCATGGACCTGGTTATTAGTTTGGTTTCGTGACATAAATTTCTACGGCTCTATCTATCCAGGGTCCACGCGTGTATATGTTTGAAACAATTTGTAATGTATATTTTTCTTATTAGCTCTCATGGACTTAGCCTAGTCTCAGGTATTTATAGCCTTTGTGTTTTGGGACATCGGTTGTCCGGTGATTGAGGCTAGCTCTTCCTAAGGGACCCAACAGAATAGGTGTTTCTTCCTCACCTGAAGATGGAAACAGATCCAGTTTCTGAAACATCGTGTTTTTCTTAGTTATCTTAAAACGACAAAAACCCAATATCTTTATGTGTTATACACCATCGTCAGAATCCTATAGTAACTACTTGATTGTATTCTGTTCTATTTGAGTCATTTTATATGTATTTTTGTTTCATGGGTTTCGCTAGGCCGTACACAGCCTATCGTACTGTCATTCCTTAACTCAGCATTTATTATCACTCCATCTTAGGATCATATCCAGAATTAGACAGACTCCTGTAGAGACTTGCAGAGGGCAGTATTTTTTAATTTTGTAATCTGTTACAAAATCATAGTAGAGCTCGCCTTTTATTCTCTCACAAAAAGCCATACATCCTGATGGACACCGCCGCACACTTGCGTGTTTTCTCTCATTCCCTCTCGATCATCTCCCCACTTTTTCTCATCCTCTCTCCTAACACACTCTGTCACTTGTGATTCTGTATTTCAGCGTCCCATTGCAATTGTTCACATTAATGTCCGTTTGTCTATAATCCATCTAAATTGCAACACTTTTTATTCTACACTTCAACACACTCTTCGACACTACATGTTTCGGTCTCAAACGGCCATCTTCAAGTGTTTTTTAACACATTGCGGACCGGTTGTTTAAATATTTAAATCACCCAGGGGACAGGGGTTTTTAAGCCTAGCACCCTAACTTGTGCACTGTTCACTTTAAAAATTAATATAAAATCTCCTAATTAATTTTATGAACTAAAATTTTTGGAGAACACTTGCCAGAGCTCTTAGAAGTGCTTGTGCATGTGATATATCTGGAAACATTCCCCTTTGTGAAGAGGCATCATGCAGAAGTTGCAGATATACGCAGTCCTACTCTTCTTCTTGTGGACTGTGCACACATGGCACTGCCTAGAAGGGTACTTTTTCTTGCAATGTTCACTCTTCACAATTCTCATGAGGGTATGTTTACACATATCACCCAAGAGTCGTCCACGGGGGTCCACATGAGGCCTCCTGTGGGTGCGAACAGATGGCCCCAGCTGCACTACGTCTGTGTCTGATGCAGGTACTGCCGCCACCATGAGGTCAGTAGCCCAAACTTTTTCCAAGTTCAACAGAAATGCTTTGTATTTCAAAGCAGAATTTCTGTTCACCTGTTTGAAAACCGAAATTGAATTGAGAAGTGCACAGTTTATAAGCCACAGTGCAACTTTCTTCGTCCATTTTACTGTTTTGCTAGGAAGGGAATAATAGGCCAAGTACTGGTCAGCCCTATCAACTTCCTTCATGAACATATTATACTTGGAAATACAAAGAGGCTTCTTCACTTGCCCGTGGCGTCTCTGAACATCAACCATACTCGAATTGTGAATAGTGGAAACCATATTCACAATGCGAGTATCCTTCCAGGACTGAAGAAGAATGTCCCCCTTCCTCCTGAATGTGGTGTCACCACGTTTCAGGCTTTTACATTCCTCTTTCAGATCTGAAGGAAGGCCTCTGTTCACCCTAATTGTACCACAAATACTTACTTTCCTTGAAAGTAGGTATTCTGCAGTTGCCACACTGTTGTAATAATTATCTTGATAAACGTGATAATTTTGATCCAGATAGGGACCCAAAACAGAAACAATAGTTTCTTGCAATTTCTTGCCTTCAGCAGAATAAATTTATAAATTTCCTATATAGCCTGAAGTGCTTTCCGTGACTACACGAACAAGTAGGCCATACTTCGTGAGTTTCCCAGGATTATACGTTCGAATACGAAGCCTTCCCCTCACAGATTCGTCCAAAGACATTTGTTGCTCTGGCTTATAAACTGTCTGAAATTTCTCAATCAAAATGTCTAATAAGGGCTGAATTTTGAAAAGGCTGCCCATTGGTTGAGGTTGCACTTCATTATTATTGAAATGCAAACACCACCATATCTGCTCAAATCTCTTATGACTCATGAGTTTGCCGAAAATGGGAATTTCTAAAAATGGGTCACTTGACCAATAATCCTTCAAAGTATCTCTCTCTTCGTAAGACCCATTAGAATGATCTTAGCCAAAATTTTTTTCATTTCTATTGAAGTGACATCCACCCACTTCAACACTTTATAGGTGCGGTTGTATGCCTCACGGTGTTGGAGATAGTATCTGTTAGTCTCCTGACATAACCGGTCAAAGAAACTATCTCCAAAAACAGTGACACAACTTCAGACACATCCGTTGGGTCCAATGGCATGCGCTTCACCCCCGGATCAAAGTAAACCTACCCAAAGTGGGGGTTTTGTCCACTTTACCCCATGTGGCTGTCCCGGTACTCGAACTTTCATTGCAGCTCTCACTTTCACTGGACACAATATTTCTGGGGCACTGTGGCCCCTGTCACTGTCACTTTCACTGATGCTGGCCTCACTATCAGAAGACAAAGCAGTTGGTAAATCTGAGAGCTCATCGGAGAACAAATCTAATATTTCTTGTTCTCTGAGAGAACGCTTCGCCTGCAACTGCTTTCGTCTCTCATCCATGTTGCACTGCTAACTTCCTGGTTCATACGTGGAAGCTTGGACTCGAACAAATGCTTCTTTCTTTAGGGTGTGACAGGAAATGAGCGTGATCATGTTAGTGGCAAAGCTAGCGAACATTCCCGAGGTCAGCTATGCAGTAGTTATGATGCAACATGGCCACACAGCAAGATATAGTCGGTTGCAACATAACGCATCAGAAAAGGGCCAATTGGCCCGTCCGGTCTGCAATGCTATAGAAACGTAGAGGGCAATTGGCCCCTCCGGTCGTGAATGTGTTAACATATATTCTATTAAGACTGTGTCAAAACTGCTACACTGTTACACTGTTCCAATTCATTTTAAAAACCACATGCTGTAGTCTTCTTTTTAATTAAAATAAGATAAAATTCTTTTATAACTTTGTCACTTCATCCAGGGTGTCATCATTTCTGTAAATATATTAAGATGTTTTCCTTGGAAACTTGTTCCTCACGTCAGCTATCTGTATTTATAAATTCCTATAGTAATGTTCTTTTCTATTTATTATTATTATTATTATTATTATTATTACTATTACTATTGTTATTATCATTAGTAGTATTATTATGTTGTGTTTGTTTACTTTTTGTACTCACTTGCTCCTGTTTTGTGTTTGCTCCTCAATGTGTGGTGTTGTCTTTACTAGTGCTGATGCGGTGTAACTGTTCCTGTATTTATATGTTCTGGTTGTGAGGAGTGGGGAGAGATGGGAGTGGTATAATGTTTTGTTGTGTAATTTTGTATAGTATTTCAAATATAGGGTTGTGTGTTTCAATGTTGGTGTCATTCATAAGTATATCTTTTTTACTAGTTTTGTAAATATGGTATTTCTCCAGCGTATTTAGATGTTTTCCCTTTTTCCCGTTGTTATGGTTTCCATAGTGTCTGTTATTGTGCCGTACCTATGTCCGGTATTCAGTATATGACTTGAATGTCATGAGTTACTATTGTTACTTTTTATGTCGTGAATGTGTTCTTTATATCTGGTTTTGTATATTCTTCCTGTTTGTCCAACATATTTAAATGGGCAATCTAAATATTCATTTGATAGATTCCATTTTTATTATATTTATCTATTTGTGGTTTTGGTTTTAATATGTTTTGTATTGTGTTTTGCCTGCGGAAAAAGCTACTTTTACTTTCATATCTTGAAAATGTTTTGTGATCTTTTCTTACTTCCTTTCCGCTATACGTATCCCCCCC
>NW_019735014.1:149320-150034 GCF_002891405.2 Cryptotermes secundus
CAGATAGCTGACGTGAGGAACAAGTTTCCAAGGAAAACATCTTAATATATTTACAGAAATGATGACACCCTGGATGAAGTGACAAAGTTATAAAAGAATTTTATCTTATTTTAATTAAAAAGAAGACTACAGCATTTGGTTTTTAAAATGAATTGGAACAGTGTAACAGTGTAGCAGTTTTGACACAATCTTAATAGAATATCTGTTAAAAACACATGAAGATGGCCGTCTGAGGCCGAAACATGTAGAGTTGAAGAGTGTGTTGAAGTGTAGAATAAAGAGTGTTGCAATTTAGACGGATTATAGACAAATGGATGCTAGTGTCACTTGTACTTACGTTTAAAATTTTTTTCTCTTCTTACAAGGATTTCTTCATGCTATTTCTTCTCTTTTGCAGATTATTCTGAATGAATCTCAACATGTACATGAGGAGTGGCCATATACCTGCGATGTAAATAATAAATCTTGCATACAGAAGTGTAATATGAGGACTGATCAGCACATAAATGGTGCAGAACGGCCATTTAGCTGCGTTGTGTGTACCAAGTCATTCAGTGAGAAGAGTACTCTGAAGAAACATCAGGTCATACATAGTGGGGAGAGGCCATTTTGCTGTGACATATGTAACAAGTCATTCCGTCAGAAGTCTCATCTGAAGACACATCAGTTCATACATAGTGGGGAGAGGCCATTTTGCTGTGATGTGTGTAATAA
>NW_019735015.1:0-346 GCF_002891405.2 Cryptotermes secundus
GAGATAGCAAGAAAACAAGGCAAAAATAGCAAGCTAGCAACGAAATCTACCAAGTTAGCATCGCGAAACTACCAAGCTTGGACCGCAAACCTAGCAAACTAGCAACGCACTGATTGCAAGCTAGCAACGCAAAACTAGAAAGATAGCAACGCAAAGCTATAAAGCTAGCAACGCATATATAGCACTCTAGCTAGCTAGCAACGCAAAGCTAGCTACCTAGCAACGCGAAGCTAGGATGCTAGCAACACCAAGCTAGCAATGTAGCAAATCAAACCTATCAAGCTGGGAACGCAAAACTAGCAAGCTAACAACGCATAGCTGGTAAGCTAGCAAAGCAAAGCTAGAA
>NW_019735016.1:0-632 GCF_002891405.2 Cryptotermes secundus
AGCTTTTCGTTGCTATCTTGCTAATTTTTCGTTGCTAGCTTGCTATCTTTCCGTTGCCAGGTTGGTAGTTTTTCGTCGTTAGCTTCCTAGCTTTGCGTTCTAGCTTGCTTGCTTTGCGTTGCTAGCATGCTATCTTTGCGTTGCTATCTTGTTAGATTTGCGTTGCTACCTTGCTAACATTCCGTTGCTAGCTTGCTAGATTTCGGTTGCTAGCTTGACAGCTTTGAATTGTTAGCTTCCCAGTTTGCGTTGCAAGCTTGCCAGCTTTGCGTTGCTACCTTGCTAGCTTTGGTTTGCTAACTTGCTAGCTTTGCGTTGTTAGCTGCTAGCTTTGCGTTGCTTGCTTATTTGTCTTGCGTTTATTCCTTGCTAGTTTTGCGTTGCTATCTTGGTAGCCTTGCGTTGCTAACTTGCTAATTTGCGTTGCAAGCTTGATAGCTTTGCGTTGCTAACTTGCTAGCTTGGCGGTGCTAGCTTGCTAGCTTTGCGTTGCTAGATAGCAAGCTTTGCGTTGCTAGATTGCTAGCTTGCTAGATATGCCTTGCTAGCTTGCCAGTTTATCGTTGATAACTTGCCCACTTTGCGTTGCTAGCTTGCCACTTTTCGTTCCTAGCTTGCTAGAATTGCGCGAC
>NW_019735016.1:686-1303 GCF_002891405.2 Cryptotermes secundus
GCTTTGCGTTGTTAGCTTGCTAGGTTTGCGTTGCTAGCTTGGTAGCCTTGCGTTGCTAGCTTGCTAGCTTTGCGTTGCCAGTTGGATAGGTGTGCGTTGCTACATTGCTATGTAGGCTTTGCTAGCTTGCTAGCTATGCGTTGCTACTAGCTAGCTTTGCGTTTCTACTAGCTAGCTTTGCGTTCCTAGCTTGCTAGATTTCTAGATATGCTTTGCTAGCTTGATAGCTTCTCGTTGTTATCTTGCTAGATTTGCGTTCCTAGCTTGCCAGATTTGCGTTGCTAGCTTGCAAGCTTGTCGATTATATCTTGGTAGATTTGCGTTGCTAGCTTGCTAGTTTTGCGTTGCTAGCTTGCTAGCTGTGCGTTGCTAGCTTGCTAGTTTTGCGTTGCTAGCTTGATAGCTTTGTTTGCTACTTGGCCAGCTGTGCGTTTCTAGTTTGAGAGCCTAGCGTTGCTTGCTTTCCTGCTTTGCTTTGCTAGCTTGCATGTTTTGCGTTCTTTCTTTGCTAGCTTTGCGTTTGTAGCTGGTTCTATTTGGGTTGCTAGCTTGGTAGATTTGCGTTGCTAACTTCCAAGCTTTGCGTTGCTAGCTTTGCGTTGCTACGTTGCTAGCTT
>NW_019735016.1:1389-4163 GCF_002891405.2 Cryptotermes secundus
TTAGAGTTTGTAGCTTGGTAGCTTTGCGTTGCTAAATTGCTAACTTTCGGTTCTTAGCTTGCTAGCTTTGAGTTGCTAGCTTGCTAGCTTTGCTTTACTAGATTGCTAGCTTTGGGTTGCTAGCTTGCATGCTGTGAGTTGCTAGCTTGCTAAATTGCTAGACTTTGTTTGCAAACTTGCTAGCTTTTCGATGCTATCTTGCTAGTTTTGCGTTGCTAGTTTGCTAGCTTTGCGTTGCTAGCTTGGAATCTTTGCGTTGCTAACTTGTTAGCTTTGCGTTGTTAGCTTTTCTGCTTTGCGTTGCTAGCTTGCTAGTTTTGCTTTGCTTGCTTGGTAGCTTTGCCTTGCTTGCTAGGTAGATATGCGTTGCTAGCTTGGTAGTTTTGATTTCTAGATTCCTTGTTTGCGTTGCTAGCTTGCTATCTTCTTGCGTTGCTAGCATGCTAGCTTTCCGTTGCTAGCTTGCTAGCTTTCGGTTGCTAGCTTGCTAGGTATGCGTTGCTAGCTTGCCAGCTTTGCGTTTTTATCTTGCAACTTTTGCGTTACTAGCTTGCCAGGTTTCGCTGCTACCTTGCAGATTTGAGTTGGTAGCTTGGTAGCTTTGCGTTGCTACCTTGCTAACTTACGGTTCTTAGCTTGCTAGCTTTGCGTTTCTAGCTTGCTAGCTTTGCTTTACTAGCTTGCTAGCTTTGCGTTGCTAGCTTGCTAGCTTGCTAGCTTTGCGTTGCTTTATTGCTTGCTTCCTGTGCGTTTCTTGATCCCTAGATTTGCGTTGCTAGCTTGCTAACTTTGCTTTCTAAGTTGCTAGCTTTCCGTTGCTAGCTTGCAAGCATTGCCTTGCTAGCTTGCTAGCTTTGTGTTTGCTAGCTTGCTTGCTTTGCGTTGCTAGCTTGCTAGTTTTGCGTTGCTATAGTGGTACTTTTGCGTTGAGAGCTTGGTAGATTTGCGTTGCTAGTTTCCTAGCTTTGTTTCTAGCTTGCTTTCTTTGCCTTGCTAGCTTTCCGTTGCTAGCTTGCTAGATATGCGTTGCTAGCTTGCCAGCTTTGGTGTGCTAGTTTGCCAGATTGCGTTGCTAACTTGCCAGTTTTCGTTTCTAGCTCGCCAGCTTTGCGTTGCTACCTTGCTAGCTTTCCGTTGCTAGCTTGCTAGATTTGGGTTGCTAGCTTGATAGCTATACGTTGCTAGCTTGCTAGCTTAGCGTTGCTTGCTTCCTTTGCTTTTCTTGCTTGCTCGCTTTGCGTTGCTAGCTTACTAGTTTTGCTTTCCTAGCTTGGTAGCTTTGCGTTGCTCGCTTGGTAGCCTTGCGTTGTTACATGCTAGTTTGCGTTGCCAGCTTGCTAGCTTTGCGTTGCTAGCTTACTAGTTTTGCTTTCCTAGCTTGGTAGCTTTGCGTTGCTCGCTTGGTAGCCTTGCGTTGTTACATGCTAGTTTGCGTTGCCAGCTTGCTAGCTTTGCGTTGCTAGCTTACTAGTTTTGCTTTCCTAGCTTGGTAGCTTTGCGTTGCTCGCTTGGTAGCCTTGCGTTGTTACATGCTAGTTTGCGTTGCCAGCTTGCTAGCTTTGCGTTGCTAGCTTACTAGTTTTGCTTTCCTAGCTTGGTAGCTTTGCGTTGCTAGCTTGCTAGCTTTGCCTTTCTACCTTGCTAGCTTTCCGTTGCTAGCTTCCTAGTTTTGCGTTGCTAGATTGCTAGCTTTCCTTTCCTGGATTGCTAGATTTGCGTTGCTTGCTTGCGTGCTTTGCGTTTCTCGCTTGCTAGCTTTGCGTTGCCAGCTTGCTAGATTTGCGTTGCTAGGTTGCTAGCTTTGCGTTTCTAGCTCCCTAGCTTTGCATTGCTACCTTGCTATCGTTGCGTTGCTAACTTGGTAGCCTTGCGTTGCTAGGTTGTTAGCTTTGCGTTGCCAGCATGATAATTTTGCGTTGCTACATTGCTAGCTTGGCGTTGTTAGCTTGCTAGATTGCTAAATATGTTTTTCTAGCTTGGTAGCTTTGAGGTGCTAGGTTGCTAGCTTTGCGTTGTTAGTTTGCTATATTTGTGTTGCTTTCTTGTTAGCTTTGCGTTGTTAGCTTGCTAATTTGCGTTCTAGCTTGCTAGCTTTGCGTTGCTAGTTTGATATTTTTGGCTTGCTAGCTACCTAGCTTTTCGTTGCTAGCTTGCTAGCTTTGCGTTGCTAACTTCCTAGCTTTGCGTTGCTAGCTTGCTAGCTTTGCGTTGCTAGATTGCTAGCTTTGAGTTGCTAGCTTGCTAACTTTGCTTTGCTTGCTTGCTTTGCGTTTCATGCTTGCTAAATTTGAGTTGCTAGCTTGCTAATTTTGCGTTGCTAGCTTTCTAGCTTTTCGTTGCTAGCTTGCTAGCCTTGCGTTGCTATCTTACTAGCTTTGCGTTACCAGCTTGATAGGTGTGCGTTGCAACCTTGCTAGCTTGGCTTGGCTAGCTTGCTATCTTTGCGTTTTAGATAGCTAGCTTTGCGTTGCTAACTTGCTAGATTTCTAGATATGCGTTGGTAACTAGCGATCTTTGCGTTGTTGGCTTGCCAGATTTGCGTTGCTATCTTTGTTTCTTTCCCTTGCTAGCTTGCAAGATATACGTTGCTAGCTTGCCAGATTTTGTTTGCTAGCTTGCCAGTTTGCGTCGCTACCTTGCCAGCTTTGCCTTTTACATTTCTGGCTTTCCTTTGCTAGCTTGCTAGCTTTGCGTTGATTTCTTGCTTACTTTGCGTTCTTGCTTTGTAGCTTTGCATTGCTAGCTTGCTAGCTTTGCCTTCTAGCTTGCTTGAT
>NW_019735016.1:4344-26641 GCF_002891405.2 Cryptotermes secundus
CGTTGCTAGCTTGCTAGTTTTGCGTTGTTAGCTTGCTTGCTTTGCTTTGCTTGCTAGCTTGCTTTGCGTTTCTTGCTTTCTAGCTTTACGTTGCTACATTGCTAGCTTGCTAGATATGCGTTGCTAGTTTGCCAGCTTTGGTTTGCTAGCTTGCGAGTTTTGCATTGCTAACTTGCCAGCTTTGCGTTGCTACCTTTCTAGCTACCCGTTGCTAGCTTGCTAGTTTTGCGTTGTTAGCTTGCTTGCTTTGCTTTGCTTGCTAGCTTGCTTTGCGTTTCTTGCTTTCTAGCTTTACGTTGCTACATTGCTAGCTTGCTAGATATGCGTTGCTAGTTTGCCAGCTTTGGTTTGCTAGCTTGCGAGTTTTGCATTGCTAACTTGCCAGCTTTGCGTTGCTACCTTTCTAGCTACCCGTTGCTAGCTTGCTAGTTTTGCGTTGTTAGCTTGCTTGCTTTGCGTTGCTTGCTTGCTTGCTTTGCGTTTCTTGCTTTCTAGCTTTGCGTTGCTACATTGCTAGCTTGCTAGATATGCGTTGCTAGCTAGCCAGCTTAGCGTTGCTACCTTGCCAAATTTCCGTTGAAAGCTTGCCAGCTTTGCGTTCCTATCTTGGCTAGATTGCTACCTTGCTAGCTTTCCGTTGCTAGCTTGCTAGCTTTGCCTTCTAGCTTGCTTGATTTCGTTGCTAGCTGGCTATTTTTGCGTTGATAGCTTGCTAGCTTTGCGTTGCAAGCTAGCTAGCATTCCGTTGCTAGGTTGCTAGCATTCCGATGCTAGCTTGCTAGATATGCGTTGCTAGTTTGCCAGCTTTGGTTTGCTAGCTTGCGAGTTTTGCATTGCTAACTTGCCAGCTTTGCGTTGCTACCTTTCTAGCTACCCGTTGCTAGCTTGCTAGTTTTGCGTTGTTAGCTTGCTTGCTTTGCGTTGCTTGCTTGCTAATTTTGCGTTGCTAGCTTGCTAAATTTGCGTGGCTAGCTTGCTAGATTTGCGTTGCTAGCTTGGTAGCCTTGCTTTCCTAGCTTGCTAGCCTTTCGTTGCCAGCTTAGTAGGGTTTGCGTTGCTACATTGCTGGCTTGGCGTTGCTAGCTTGCTAGCTATGCGTTGCTAGCTAGCTAGATTTGCGTTGCTAGCTTGCTAGATTGCTAGATATGCGTTGCTAGCTTGATAGCTTTGCGTTGCTATCTTGAAAGCTTTGCGTTGCTAGCTTGCCAGCTATGCGTTGCTAGCTTGCAAGCTTGGCGTTCCTATCTTGGTAATTTTGCGTTGCTAGCTTGCTAGTTTTGCGTTGCTAGCTTGCTAGTTTTGAGTTGTTATCTTGGTAGCTTTGCGTTGTTAGCTTGCTAGTTTTGCGTTCTAGGCTGCTAGCTTTGCGTTGCTAGCTTGCCAATTTTGATTTTCTAGCTTGCTAGCTTTGCTTTGCTAGCTTCCTACCTTTGCTTTGCTAGCTTGCTAGCTTTGCGTGCTAGCTTCCTAGCTTTGCGTTGCTAGCTTGCTAGTTTTGCTTTGCTAGCATGCTAACTTTGCATTCCTAGCTTGCCAGATTTGCGTTGCTATATTTCCTGGAGTGCGTTTCTAGCTTGCCAGCCTTGCGTTGCTAGCTTTCCAGCTTTGCTTTGCTAGCTTGCCAACTTGGCATTGCTTTCTTGCTAGCTATGCGTTGGTAGCTTACTAGCTTTGCGTTGCTAGCTTGCTATCTTTGCATTGCTAATTTGCTAGCTTTGCGTTGCTAGCTTGCTAGCTTTGCGTTGCTAACTCCCTAGGTTTGCGTTGCTAGCTTTTCGTAGCTAGTTTGCAATCTTGCCTGATTTGCTTAGCTAGCTTGCTAGCTCTGCACTGCAAACTTGCTAGTTTTGCGTTGCAGGTTTGCTATCTTTGCTTTGCTAGCTTGCAATATTTGAGTTGCTAGTTTGCTAGGTGTGCGTTATTAGTTTGATAGATGGTTAGTTATGAGTTGTAGCTTGCTAGATTTGAGATGCTATCTCGCCAGCTTTGCGTTGCTACCTTGCCAGCTTTGCGTTGCAAGCCAGCCTGCTTTCCGTTTCTAGATTGTCAACTTTTAATTGCGAGCTTGTTAGATTTGCGTGGCTATCTAGCTAGGTTTACGTTGCTACCTTGCTAGATTTCCGTTGCTAGCTTGCTAGTTTTGCGTTGCTAGCTTCCCAGCCGTGCGTTGCTAGCTTTCCAGCTTTGGAATTCTAGCTTGCCAGCTCTGCGTTGCTTGCTTGCTAGCTTTGCCTTGGTAACTTGTTAGCTTCCGTTGCTAGCCTGCTAGCTCAGCGTTGCTAGCTTGGTGGCTTTGCGTTACTAACTTCCTAGCATTGCTTTGCTAACTAGCGTTTGCTAGTTTGCTATCTTGCTAGATTTGTGTATCTAGTTTGCATTGATACCTTGCTAGCATTTCGTTGCTTACTTGCTATTTTTGCGTTGCTAGCTTGCTATATTTGATTTGTTAGCTTGTTAGATGTGTGTTGCTACCTTGCTAGCTTGGCGTTGCTTGCTTGCTAGCTTTCTGTTCTAGCATGCTAGTTTGCGTTGATAGCTTGCCAGCTTTGCGTTGCTATCTTGCCACCTGTCCGTTGCTTGCTTGTCAGCTGTGCGTTTCTTGCTTGCCACCTGTGCGTTGCTAACTTTCCAGCTTTGCGTTGCCAGCTTGCCAGAATTGCGTTTCTTGCTTGCCACCTGTGCGTTGCTAACTTTCCAGCTTTGCGTTGCTAGCTTGCTAGCTTTCTGTTCTAGCATGCTAGTTTGCGTTGATAGCTTGCCAGCTTTGCGTTGCTAGCTTGCTAGCTTTCTGTTCTAGCATGCTAGTTTGCGTTGATAGCTTGCCAGCTTTGCGTTGCTAGCTTGCTAGTTTGCGTTACTAGCTTTCCAAATTTGCGTTGCTTGCTTTGCGTTTCTTGCTTGCTAGCTTTGCGTTCAAGCTCACTAGATTTGAGTGGCTAGCTTACTAGCTATGCGTTGCTAGCTTGCTAAATTTGCGAGGCTAGCTTGCTAGCTTTGTGTTGTTTGCTTGCCTTCTTTTCGTTTCTTGCTTGCTAGCTTTGCGTTCAAGCTCACTAGATTTGAGTGGCTAGCTTACTAGCTATGCGTTGCTAGCTTGGTAGATTTGATTTGCTAGCTTGTTAGCTTTGCTTTGCCAGCTTCATAGGTTTGCGTTGCTACATTGCTAGATTGGCGCTGCTAGCATGCTAGCTATGCGTTGCTACTTAGCTAGCTTTGCGTTGCTAGCTTACTATCTTTGAGATGCTAGCTTTCTAGAATGTTAGAATTTCTTTGCTAACTTGCTAGCTTTGCGTTGCTATCATGCTAGATTTGCGTTGCTAGCTTCGTAGCTTTGCGTTGCTTGCTTGGTATATTTGCGATGCTAGCTTGCACGCTTTGCGTTCTCACTTGCTTGCTTTGCATTGCTAGCTTGCTATCTTAGCGTTGCTAGCTTCCTAGCTTTGCTTTGCTAGCTCGCTAGCTTCCCTTTGCTGGCTTGCTATGTATGCGTTGTAATCTTTCCAACTTTGNACTTGGTAGATTTTCGTTGCTAGCTTCTTAGCTTTGCGTTGCCAGCTATCTTGCTTTGCGTTGCTAGCTTGGTAACTTTGCTTTGCTTGCTTGGTAGCATTTCGTTGCTAGCTTGGTAGCTTTGCGATCTCGCTTGCTTGCTTTGCGTTGCTATCTTGCTATCTTTGCGTTGCAAACTTGCCACTTTATCTTTGTTAGCTTGCAAATTGTGCGTTGCTAGATTGCCTCCTTTGCGTTGCTAGCTTGCTAGCTTTGCGTTGTTATCTTACCAGTTTGCTTTGCTAGCTTGCGAGCTTTTCGATGCTAGCTTGATAGATTTGCGTGGCTAGCTTGCTAGCTTTGGGTTGCTACATTGCTAGCTTACAATTGCTCGATTGCTAGCATTGCGTTTCCAGCTTGCTAGCTTTGCGTTTCTAGCTTCTTTGCTTTGCGTTGCTAGCTTGCTAGCTTTGCGTTGTTTACTTGCTTGCTTTGCGTTGTTTACTTGCTTGCTTTGCGTTTCTTGCTTGCTGCCATTGCGTTGCTAGCTTACTAGATTTGCGTTACTAGCTTGCTAGCTGTGTGTTGCTACCTAGCTAGCTTGGCGTTGATAGTTTGCTAGCTTTGAATTTCTAGCTTACTAGATTGCCAGATTTGCGTTGTTAGCTTGCTAGATTAGGATTTCTAGCTTGCTAGCATTGCGTTCTAGCATGCTAGCTTTGCCTTTCTAGCTTGCCAGCTTTGCGTTGCTATCTTGTCAGCTGTGCGTTGCTATCTTGCCAGCTGTGCGTTGCAAGCTTTCCAGCTTTGCGTTGCTTCCTTGCTAGCTTTGCGTTTCTAGCTTGCTATCTTCGCGTTGCTAGCTTTGCGTTGCTAGCTTGGTAGTTTGCGTTGCTAACTTCCTAGCTTTGCGTTGCATTCTTGCGAGTTTATGTTGCTAGCTTGCTAGCTTTGGGTTGCTATCTTGCTATCTTTGAGTTGCTTGCTTGTTTTGGTTTCTTGTTTGCTAACTAGCATGCTAGTTTTTCGTTGCTAGCTTGCCAGCTTTGCGTTGCTATTTTGCCAGCTGTACGTTGCTACTTGCCAAGTGTGCGTTGCTAGGTTTCCAGCTTTGCGTTACTTGCTTGTATGCTTTGCGTTTCTTGTTTGCTAGCTTTGCGTTGCTAGCTTGCTAGCTTAGCTTTTCGTTGCTTGCTTCCTTTGCTTTGCTAGCTTGCTAGCTTTGCGTTGCTTGCTTCCTAGATTTGCGTGACTAGCTTGCTAGCTATGCGTTGGTAGCTCCCTAGATTTGCGTTGCTAGCTTACTAGCTTTGCGATGTTTTCTTCTTTCCTTTTCGTTTCTTGCTTTCTAGCTTTGCGTTGTTAGGTTGCTAGATTTGCGTGGCTATCTTGCAAGCTTTGCGTTGCTATCTAGCTAGATTTGCGTTGCTAGCTTGGTAGATTTGTTTATTAACTTGCTAGTTTTGCGTTGCCTGCTTGGTTGGTTTGCGTTGCTACATTGCTTGCTTGGCGCTGCTAGCTTGCTAGCTATGCGTTGCTAGCTAGTTAGCATTGCCTTGCTAGCTTCCTAGCTTTGATTTGCTAGCTTGCAAGATTGCTAGATTTGCGTTGCTATCTTGCTAGCTTTACGTTGCTATCTGGCTAGCTTTGCGTTTCTAGCTTGCTAGCTTAGCGTTGCTAGCTTGGTAGCTTTGTCTTGCTAGCTTGTTAGTTTTGCGTTGCTAGCTTTCTAGCTTTACGGTGCTAGTTTGCTATTTTTGCGTTGCTAGCTCTGTATCTTTGCGTTGCTTGCTTGCTCGCTTTGCTTTCTCGCTTGCTTGTTTTGCGTTCCTAGCTTGCCCTCTCAGCTTTCCTAGCTTTCTACCTTTGCGATGCTCGCTTGCTATCTTCCCGTTGCTAGCTTGCTATGTATGCGTTGCTACCTTGCCAGCTTTGCCTTGCTAGCTTGCCACATTTTCGTTGCTAGCTTGCCAGCTTTGCGTTGCTAGCTTGCCAGCTTTGCGTAGCTAACTTGCTATCTTTGCGTTGCCAGTTTGCTTGCTTAGCGTTCTTAGCTTCGTAAATTTGCGTTGGTAGATTGCTAGATTTGCGTGTCTAGCTTGCTAGCTTTGCGTTGCTAGCTTGCTAGCTTTTCGTTGCTAGCTTGTTAGCTATCCGTTGCTTGCTTGCTTTGGATTTCTTGTTTTCTAGCTTTGCGTTTCTAGCTTGCTAGCTTTGCGTTTCAAGCTTGCTAGCATTCCGTTCCTAATTTGCTAGCATTTCGTTGTTGCTTGCTAGCTGTGTGTTGCTACCTGTTAGCTTGGCGTTGATAGATTGCTAGCTTTGATTTGCTAGCTTATTAGATTGCTAAATTTGCGTTTCTAACTTGCTAGCTTTGCGTTGCTAGCTTGCTAGATTTGCCTAGCTAGCTTGCTAGCTTTGCGTACTAGCATGCCAGCTTTGCGTTGCTATCTTGCCAGCCTTGCGTTGCTATCTTGCCAAATGTGCTTTGCTAGCTTGCCAGCTGTGCGTTGCTAGCTTGCCAGCATGCGTTGATAATTTGCTAGCTTTACGTGAATAGCTTGCCAGTTTGCGTTGCTAGCTTGCGAGCATTGCGTTGCTAGCTTGCTAGATTTACGTGGCTAGCTTGCTAGCTTTGCGTTGCTATCTTGCTAGCTTTGCGTTGCTAGCTTGCTATCGTTGCGTTGCTTGCTTGTTTGATTTGCGTTTCTTGCTTGCTAGCTTTGCGTTGCTTGCTTGCTAGCGTTGAGTTTCTAGCTTGCTACCTTTCCGTTGCTAGCTTGCTAACATTGCCTTGCTAGCTTGCTAGCTGTGTGTTGCTACCTTGCTAGTTTGGCGTTGATAGCTTGATAGCTTTGAATTGCTAGCTTACTAGATTGCTAGATTTGCGTTGCTAACATGCTAGTTTGCGTTGCTAGCTGGATAAGTTTGCGTTACTAGCTTGCTAGCATTGCGTTGTAGTATGCTAGCTTTGCGTTATAACATGCAAGCTTTGCGTTGGTAGCTTGCCAGCTTTGCGATGCTATCTTGCTAGCTGTGCGTTGCTGTCTTGCCAGCTGTGACTTGCTAGCTTTCCAGGTTTGCGTTGCTAGTTTGACAGCTTTGCGTTTCTTGCTTGCTAGCTTTGCGTTGGTAGCTTGCTAGCTTTGCGTTGCTAGCTTGCTATATTTGCTTTGCTGGCTTGTTTGCTTTGCGTTGCTAACTTCCTAGGTTTGCGCTGCTAACTTGCTAGCTTTGAGTTGCTATCTTGCTAGCTTTGCGTTGCTTGCTTGCTTAGCGTTCCTTGCTTGCTAACTAGCATGCTAGCTTTGCGTTGCTAGCTTGCCAGGTTTGCGTTGCAATCTTGCCAATTTTGCCTTGCAAATTGCCAGGTGTGCATTGCTAGCTTTCCAGCTTTGCGTTGCTTGCTTGCTTTGCGTTTCTTGCTTGCTAATTTTGCGTTGCAAATTGCTAGCTTTGCGTTGCTAGCTTGCCAGCTTTGCTTTGCTAGCTTGCAAGCTTTGAGTTGCTAGATTGCTAGATTTGCTTTGCTAGCTTGCTAGCTTTACGTTGCTTGCTTTGCGTTTCCTGCTTGCTAGCTTTGCGTTGCTAACTTGCTAGAATTGCGTATCTAGCCTACTAGCTATGTGTTGCTAGCTTGCTAGCTTTGCGTTGCTAGCTCACTAGATTTGTGTTGCTTGCTTGCTTTTCGTTTCTTGCTTGGTAGCTTTGCGTTGTTAGCTTGCTAGTTGTGCGTGGCTAGCTTGCTAGCTTTGCGGGGTTATCTAGCTAGCTTTACGTTGCTAGTTTGGTAGATTTGTTTTGCTAGCTTGCCAGCTATGCTTTGCCAGGTTGATAGGTTTGCGTTGCTACATTGCTAGATTGGCGCTGCTAGCTTGCTAGCTATGCGTTGCTATCTAGCTACCTTTGCGTTTCTTGCTTGCTAGATTTGAGTTGCTAGCTTGCTAGCTTTGCTTTGCTAGCCTGCTATATTTGCGTTGCTAGCTTGGAAGCCTTGCTTTGCAATTTGCTGATTTGCGTTGCCAGCTTGATACATTTGCTTTGTTTCTTGCTAGCTTTCCTTTGCTAGATTGCAAATTTTGCGTTGCCAGATTGTCAGTTTGCGTTCCTAACTTGCTACATTTGCGTGGTTATCTTGCCAGCTTTGCGTTGCTAACTTGCTAGCTTTCCGTTTCTAGCTTGCTAGCTTTGCTTTGCTAGCTTGCTAGCTTTTCTTTACTTGCTTGCTTGCTTTGCGTTTCTTGCTTGCCAGCCTTCCGTTGCTAGCTTGCTAGCTTCGCGTTTCTAGCTTGCTACTTTTGCGTTGCTTGCTTGCCTTTCGTTTCTTGCTTGCTAGCTTTACGTTGCTAGCTTGTTAGATTTGCGTTGCTAGCTTGCTAGTTTTCGCTGTCAGCTTGATAGGTTTTAGTTGCTAAATTTCTAGCTTGGCGCTGCTAGCTTGCTAGCTTGGCGCTGCTAGATTGCTAGCTATGCGTTGCTAGCTAGCTAGCTTTGCGTTGCTAGGTTGCTAGCTTTTATTTGCTAGCTTTCCAGATTTCTAGATTTGCGTTGCTAACTTGATAGCTTTGCGTTGCTAGCTTGCTAGCTTGCTACTTTTGCGTTGCCTTTTTTTGCTGGTTAGCTTTGCGTTGCTAGCTTGCTAGCTTGCTACTTTTGCGTTGCCTTTTTTTGCTGGTTAGCTTTGCGTTGCTAGCTTGCTAGCTTGCTACTTTTGCGTTGCCTTTTTTTGCTGGTTAGCTTTGCGTTGCTAGCTTGCTAGCTTGCTACTTTTGCGTTGCCTTTTTTTGCTGGTTAGCTTTGCGTTGCTAGCTTGCTAGCTTTGCGTTGCTAGCTTGCTAGCTTTGCGTTGCTAGCTTGCTAGCTTTGCGTTGCTAGGTTGCTAGCTTTTATTTGCTAGCTTTCCAGATTTCTAGATTTGCGTTGCTAACTTGATAGCTTTGCGTTGCTAGCTTGCTAGCTTGCTACTTTTGCGTTGCCTTTTTTTGCTGGTTAGCTTTGCGTTGCTAGCTTGCTAACTTTGCGTTGCTTGCTTGCTTCCTTTTCGTTTCTTGCTTGCTAGTTTTCTAGCTTGCTAAATTGCTAGATTTGCGTTGCTAACTTGGTAGATTTGCGTTGCTAGCTTGATAGCTTTGCGTTGTTAGCTTTCTTGCTTTGCGTTGCTAGCTTATTAACTCTGCGTTGCTTGCTTGGTAGCTTTTCGTTGCTAGCTTGCTAGCTTTGCCATCTCGCTTGCTTGCTTTTCGTTGCTAGCTTGCTCTCTTTGCGTTGCAAACTTGCCACCTTATCTTTGTTAGCTTGCAAATTGTGCGTTGCTAGCTTGCCAGCTCTTAGTTGCTAGCTTGCTGGCTTTGCGTTTTTAGCTTACCAGTTTGCTTTGCTAGATTGCGAGCTTTTCGATGCTAGCTTGCTAGATTTGCGTGGCTAGCTTGCTAGCTATGGGTTGCTACCTTGCTAGCTTACAATTGCTAGCTTGCTGGCATTGGGTTCCTAGCTTGCTAGCATTGCGTTCTAGCATGCCAGCTTTGCCTTGCTAGCTTGCCACATTTTCGTTGCTAGATTGCCAGCTTTGCGTTGCTAGATTGCCAGTTTTGCGAAGCTAACTTGCTATCTTTGCCATGCTAGTTTGCTAGCTTAGCGTTCTTAGCTTCGTAGATTTGCGTTGGTAGCTTGCTAGATTTGCGTGTCTAGCTTGCTAGCTTTGCGTAGCTAGATTGCTAGCTTTTCGTTGTTAGCTTGTTAGCAATCCGTTGCTTGCTTGCTTTGGGTTTCTTGTTTTCTAGCTTTGCGTTGCAAGCTTGCTAGCTTTGCGTGTCTAGCTTGCTAGCTTTGCGTACTAGCATGCCAGTCTTGCGTTTCTATCTTGCCAAATGTGCTTTGCTAGCTTGCCAGCTGTGCGTTGCTAGCTTGCCAGCATGCGTTGATAATTTGCTAAATTTACGTGAATAGCTTGCAAGTATGCGTTGCTAGCTTGCGAGCATTGCGTTGCTAGCTTGCTAGATTTGCCTTGCTAGCTTGCTAGCTTTGCGTACTAGCATGCCAGTCTTGCGTTTCTATCTTGCCAAATGTGCTTTGCTAGCTTGCCAGCTGTGCGTTGCTAGCTTGCCAGCATGCGTTGATAATTTGCTAAATTTACGTGAATAGCTTGCAAGTATGCGTTGCTAGCTTGCGAGCATTGCGTTGCTAGCTTGCTAGATTTACGTGGCTAGCTTGCTAGCTTTGCGTTGCTATCTTGCTAGCTTTGCGTTGCTAGCTTGCTATCGTTGCGTTGCTTGCTTGTTTGATTTGCGTTTCTTGCTTGCTAACTTTGCGTTGTTAGCTTGCTAGCGTTGGGTTTCTAGCTTGCTACCTTTCCGTTGCTAGCTTGCTAACATTGCCTTGCTAGCTTGCTAGCTGTTTGTTGCTACCTTGCTAGCTTGGCGTTGATAGCTTGCTAGCTTTGAATTGCTAGCTTACTAGTTTGCTAGATTTGCGTTGCTAACATGCTAATTTGCGTTGCTAGCTGGCTAAGTTTGCGTTGCTAGCTTGCTAGCTTTGCGTTCTAGCATGCTAGCTTTGCGTTATAGCATGCAAGCATTGCGTTGCTAGCTTGCCAGCTTTGCGATGCTATCTTGCTAGCTGTGCGTTGCTATCTTGCCAGCTGTGCGTTGCTAGCTTTCCAGGTTTGCGTTGCTAGTTTGCCAGCTTTGCGTTTCCTGCTTGCTAGCTTTGCGTTTCTTGCTTGCTAGATTTGCGTTGCTAGCTTGCTAGATTTGTTTGCTAGCCTGCTAAATTTGCGTTGCTTGATTGGAAGCCTTGCGTTGCAATTTGCTAGTTTGCGTTGCCAGCTTGTTAGGTTTGCGTTGCTTTCTTGCTAGCTTTGCTTTGCTAGATTGCAAATTTTGCGTTGCTAGATTGCCAGTTTGCGTTCCTAGCTTGCAACATTTGCTTGGCTATCTTGCTAGCTTTGCGTTTCTAACTTGGTATCTTTCCGTTTCTAGCTTGCTATCTTTGCTTTGCTAGCTTGCTAGCTTTTCTTTGCTTGCTTGCTTGCTTTGCGTTTCTTGCTTGCTAGAATTCAGTTGATAGCTTGCTAGCTGTGTGATGCTACCTTGCTAGCTTGACGTTGATAGCTTGCTAGCTTTGAGTTGCTTGCTTACTAGATTGCTAGATTTGAGTTGCTAACTTGCTAGCTTTGAGTTGCTAGCTTGCTAGCTTTGCGTTGCTAGCTTTCTAGGTTTGCGTTCTATCATGCTAGAATTGCGTTCCTAGCTTGCAAGCCTTGCGTTGCTATCTTGCCAGCTGTGCGTTGCTATCTTGCCAGCTGGGCGTTGCTAGCTTTCCAGCTTAGCGTTTCTAGCTTTCCAGCCTTCCGTTGCTAGCTTGGTAGCTTTGAGTTACTAACTTCCTAGTTTGCGTTGCTAGCTTTCTAGTTTGGGTTGCTATCTTGCTAGCTTTGAGTTGCTAGCTTGCTAGCTTTGTGTTATTTGCTTGCTTTGCGTTTCTTGCTTTCTACCTAGCATGCTAACGTTGCGTTGCTAGCTTGCAAGATTTGCGTTGCTATCTTGCAAGCTGTGCAATTCAACTTGTCAGGTGTGCGTCGCTAACTTTCTAGCTTTGCGTTGCATGCTTGCTTCCTTTGCGAATCTTGCTTGCTAGCTTTGCTCTTCTAGCTTGCTAACTTTGCGTTTCTTGCTTGTTTGCGTTTTCCTGCTTGCTAGCTTTCCGTTGCTAGCTTGCTAGCATTGCGTGGCTAGCTTACTTGCTATGTGTTGCTAGCTTGCTAGCTTTGCGTTGCTAGCTTCCTAGCTTTGTGTTGCTTGCTTGCTTTTCGTTTCTTGCTTGCTAGCTTTGCGTTGTTAGCTTGCTAGATGTGCGTGGCTAGCTTGCTAGCTTTGCTTTGCTATCCAGCTAGCTTTACGTTGGTAGTTTTGTAGATTTGCTTTGCTAGCTTGCCAGCTATGCTTTGCCAGGTTGATAGGTTTGCGTTGCTACATTGCTAGATTGGCGCTGTTAGCTTGCTAGCTATGCGTTGCTAGCTAGCTAGCTTTGCGTTTCTTGCTTGATTGGTAGCTTTGCGTTGCTAGCTTGTTTGCTTTGCGTTGCTAGCTTGCCAGTTTGCTTTGCTAGCTTGCTAGCTTTGCGTTGCTAACTTGCTAGATTTGCGTTGCTAGCTTGCTAGATTTGCATTGCTTGCTTGCTTCCTTTGCGTTTCTTGCTTGCTAGCTTTGCGTTTCTATCTTCCTAGCTTTCCATTGCTAGCTTGCTAGCATTGCTTTGCTAACTTGCTAACTGTGTGTTTCTAACTTGTAACTTGGCGTTTATAGCTTTCTAGTTTTGAGTAGATAGCTTACTAGATTGCTAGATTTGCGTTGATAACTAGCTAGCTTTGAGTTGCTAGCTTGCTAGCTTTGCGTTGCTTGCTTGCTTTCCGTTTCTTGCTTGCTAACTAGCATGCTAACTTTGCGTTACTAGCTTGACAGTTTTGCGTTCCTCTCTCGTCAGCTATGTGTTGCTAATTTGCCACGTGTGCGTTGCAAGCTTTTCAACTTTACGTTGCTTGCTTGCTTGCTTTGCGTTTCTTGTTGCTACGTTTGCGTTGCTAGCTTGATAGCTATTCTTTGCTAACTTGCTAACTGTGTGTTTCTAACTTGTAGCTTGGCGTTGATAGCTTGCTAGCTTTGAGTAGATAGCTTACTAGATTGCTAGCATTGCGTTGTTAACTTGCAAGCTTTGTGTTGTTAACTTGCTATCTTCGCGTTGATACCTTGCTAGCTTTGAGTTTCTAGCTTGCTAGATTGCTAGATATGCGTTGTTAACTTGATAGCTTTGCGTTGCTAGCTTGCTAGATTTGCGTTGCTACTTTTGTAGCCTTGCGTTGCTAATTTGCTAGTGTTCGTTGCCAGCTTGATTGTTTTGCGTTGCTATCTTGCTAGCTTGGCGTTGTTAGCTTGCTAGCTTAGCGTTGCTAGATAGCTAGCTTTGCGTTGCTAGGTTGCTAGATATGCGTTGCTAGCTTGCTAGAATTGCTTTGCTACCTTGCTAGCTTTCCTTTGCTAGCTTGCTTGATTTGCGTTGCTAGCTTTCTACCTTTGCGTTGATAGCTTGCTAGCTTTGCTTTGCTTGCTTGTTTTGCGTTTCTTGCTTGCTAGCTTTGCGTTGCTAGCATGCTAGATTTGCGTGGCTATCTTGGTAGCTATGCGATGTTAGCTTGCTAGCTTCCGGTTTCTAGCTTGTAGGTATGCCTTGTAAGCTTGCCAGCTTTGCGTTTCTAGCTTGCCAGCTTTGCTTTGCTAGCTTGCCAGCATTGCGTTGCTAGCTAACCTCCTTTTCTTTGATAGCTTGTCAGTATTATGTTGAAAGCTTGCCAGCTCTGCGTTGCTAGCTTCCTAGCTCTGCGTTGCTAGCTTGCTAGCTTTGCGTTGCTAGCTTGCTAGCTTTGGTTTGCTAGCTTGCTAGCTTTGCGTTGCTAGCTTGCTAGCTTTGCTTTGATAGCTTGCAGTTTGCGTTGCTAGCATGCGAGCTTTGCGTTGCTAGTTTGTTAGATTTACGTGGCTAATTTGCTAGCTTTGCTTTGCTACCTTGCTAGCTTTTCGTGGCTAGTTTGCTAGCTTTGATTTGCTAGCTTGCTTGTTTGCGTTGCTAGCTTGCTAGCTTTGCGTTGCTATCTTTCTAGAATTTTTTTCTTGCTTGCTTGCTTTGCTTTTCTTGAATGCTAGATTTGTTTTGCTAGCTAGCTAGCTTTGCATTTCTAGCTTGCTAGATTTCCTTTGCTACCTTGCTAGCATTGCGTTGCTAGCTTCCTAGCTGTGTGTTGTTTCCTTGCTAGTTTGACGTTGATAGCTTGCTAATTTTGAGTTGCTAGCTTACTAGATTGCTAGATTTGTGTTGCTAGAGTGCTAGTTTTGCTAGCATGCTAGCTTTTCATTGCTAGCTTCCTAGCTTTGCGTTGCTATCTTGCCAGCTGTGCTTTGCTATCTTGCCAGCTGTGCTTTGATAGCTTTCCAGCTATGCGTTGCTAGCTTGGCAGCTTTGCGTTGCTTTCTTGCTAGCTTTGAGTTGGTAGCTTGCTAGCTTTGCGTTGGTAGCTTTCAAGCTTTGAGTTCCTAGCTTGCTACATTTGCATTGCTTGCTTGCTTTTTGTTTCTTGCTTTCTAACTAGCATGGTAGCTTTGCATTGCTATCTTGCCAGCTGTTCGTTGCTACTAGCCAGGTGTGCGTTGGTAGCATTCCAGATGTGCGTTGCTTGCTTGCTTTGCGTTTCTTGCTTGCTAGCTTTGCGTTGGTAGCTTGCAAGCTTTTGCGTTGCTAGCTTGCTAGCTTTGCGTTGTTTGCTTGCATTGCGTTTCTTGCTTCCTAGCTTTGCGTTGCTAGCTTGCTAGCTGTGTGTTGATACCTTGATAGCTTGACGTTGATAGCTTGCTAACTTTGATTTTCTAGCTTACTAGATTGCTAGATTTGTGTTGTTAGCTTTCTAGTTTTGCGTTCTATCATGCTAGATTTTCGTTGATAGCTTTCTAGCTTTGCGTTGATATCTTGCTAGCTGTGCGTTGCTATCTTGCCAGCGGTGCGTTGCAAGCTTTCCAGCTTTGCGTTGCTAGCTTGCCACTTTTTCGTATCTTGCTTGCTTGTTTGCGTTGTTAGCTTGCTAGATTTTCGTGGTTAGCTTGCAGCTTGGCGTTTCCCTCTAGTTAGCTTTGCGTTGCAAGCTTGGTAGATATGCGTTGCTAGCTTGCTAGCTTTGAATTGCCAGCTTCATAGGTTTTCGTTGCTACAATGCTAGCTTCCTAGTTATGCGTTGCTAGCTAGCTTGTTTTGCGTTGCTAGCTTGCTATCTTTGAATTGGTAACTTGCTATATTTCTAAATTTGCGTTGCTAACTTGCTAGCTTTGTGTAGCTATCTTGCTATGTTTGCGTTGCTAGCTTGCTTGTTTTGCGTTGCTAGCTTCGTTGTTTTGCGTTGCTAAGTTTGTTAGCTTTGCGTTGCTAGCTTTCTTGCTTATCGTTGCCCGCTTGCTAGTTTTGCGTTGCTAGCTTGGTAGCTTTGCGTTCTAGCTTGCTAGCTTTGCGTTCTTGTTTGTTCGCTTTGCGTTGCTAGCTTGCTATCTTTGCGCAGCTAGCTTGCTAAGTATGCGTTGCTACCTTGCCAGCTTTGCGTTGATAGCTTGCCACATTTTCGTTGCTAGCTTGCCTGATTTGATTTTATAGATTGCCAGCTTTGCGTTGCCAGCTTGCTAGCTTTGCGCTTGCTAGCTCGCTAGTTTGCGTTGCTAGCTTGCGAGCTTTGCGTTACTAGCTTGCTAAATTTGGGGGGCTATCATGCTAACTTTGCGTTGCTATCTTGCTAGCTTTCCGTTGCTAGCTTGCTAGCTTTGCGTTTGCTAGCTTGCTAGCTTTGCGTTGCTAGCTTGCTAGCTTTGCGTTGCTTTCTTGCTTCGTTTGCCCTTCTTGCTTGCTTGCTTTGCGTTGCTAGCTTGCTAGATTTTCGTGGCTAGCTTGCTAGAATTTGTTTGCTAGCTTGCTTGATTGCGTTGCTAGCTTGCCAGCTTTGCGTTGCTAGTTTGTAGCCTTGCGTTGCTAGGTTGCTAGCTTTGCGCTGCCAGCTTGATATGTTTGCGTTGCTACATTGCTAGCTTGGCCTTGCTAGCTTGCTTGCTTGGCGTTCCTAATTTGGTAGCTTTACGTTGCTCGCTTGCTAGCTTTGCGTTGCTAGCTTGCTATTTTTGAGTTGTTTTCTTGGTAGCTTTGCTATTTTAGCTTGCTAGATTTGCGTTCTAGTTTGCTATTTTTGCCTTGCTAACTTGCTAGCTTTGCGTTACTAGTTTGCTTTCTTTGCTTTAATATCATGCTAACTTTGAGTTGCTAGCTTGCCAGCTTTGCTTTAAAATCTTGCCAGATGTGCTTTTCTAGCTTGCCAGCCGTGCGTTGCTAGCTTGAAAGCTTTGCGTTGCTTGCTTGTGCAGTATGCGTTGGTAGCTTCCTAGCTTTGCTTTGCTAGATTGCTAGATTTGCATTGATAGTTTGCTAGCTTTGCGTTGCTAGCTTGATAGCTTTGCGTTGCTAGCTCTGCGTTGCTAGTTTGCTATCTTTCTAGAATTGCGTAGCTAAGTTTGGATTGCAACCTTGCTAGCTTTGCGTTGCTGGCTTGCTATCTTTGCGTTGCTAGCTTGCTATCTTTGCGTTGCTAGCTTGCTAGCTTTGCGTTGGTATCTCTCCAGCCGTGCGTTGCTAGCTTGCCAGCTTTGCGTTTCTCGCTTGGAAGATTTGTGTTGATAACTTCCTAAAGTGCCGTTGCTAGCTTGCTGGTTTATCGTTTCTAGCTATGAGCTTCTTGCTTGCTAGCTTTGCTTTGCAAGCTTGCTCGCTTTGTATCTAGCAAGCTAGCAACGGAAATCTAGCAAGCTTGCAACTCAAACGTAGCAAGCTAGCAACGAAAGCTAGAAAGCTAGCAACGCAAATCTAGCAAGCGAGGCAAAAGTAGCAAGCTAGCAACGGCACTTTAGGAAGTTATCAACACAAATCTTCCAAGCGAGAAACGCAAAGCTAGCAAGCTAGGAACGCAAAGATAGCAAGCTAGCAACGGCACTTTAGGAAGTTATCAACACAAATCTTCCAAGCGAGAAACGCAAAGCTAGTATGCTAGCAACATAAATCAAGCAATCTAGAAGTCTAGCAACAAAAAGCTAGCAAGCTAGCATTACAAATCTTTGCAATCTAGCAAGCTAACAACGCAAAGTTGGCAAGCTAGCAAGGCAAAGCTACCAAAGCTTTCAACTAAATTTAGCAAGCTAGCAACGCAAAGCGAGCAAGCTAGATACGCAAAGCTAACCTGCTAGAAATGCAAAGCTACCAAGCTAGCAACGTAAAGCTAGCAAGCGAGCAACGCAAAACTGGCAAGATAGCAACGCAAAACGGGCAAACTAGAAACGCAAAGCAAGCAAGCAACGCAAAGCTAGCAATTTAGCAACGCAAACCTTTGCAATCTAGGAACGAGAGCTTGCAAGCAATAAACGCAAAGCAAGCAAGAAGCAAACAACGCAAAGCTAGCAAGCTAGCAACGCAAAGCTCGCAAGCTAACAACGCAAAGCTAGCAAGGGAGCAAAGTAAAGCTAGCAAGCTA
The DNA here is from genome assembly GCF_002891405.2 of Cryptotermes secundus. NCBI lineage: Eukaryota > Metazoa > Arthropoda > Insecta > Blattodea > Kalotermitidae > Cryptotermes > Cryptotermes secundus. The sequence goes on from NW_019735016.1 coordinate 20,930, forward strand.
TCCACGCAAATCTAGCAAGCTAGCAACGTAAACCCTGCAAGCTAGAAAGGCAAACCTGGCAAGCTAGAAACGCAAAGCTGGTAAGCTTGAAAAGAAAAGTTTGCAAGATAGCAACGCAATGCTAGCAATCTAGCAAATCATATCTTGCAATCTAGCAAGCTATCAACGCAGTGCTAGCTACCTAGCAAAGCAAAGCTGGAAAGCTACCACCGCAAAGCTGATAATATAGCAACGCAAACCTGGCAAGCTAGCAAAGCAAAGGTGGTAAGCTAGCAAGGCAAAGCAGGCAAGCTAGCAACGCATACCTAGCAAGCTAGCAACGGGAAGCTAGCAAGCTAGGAACGCAAATCTAGCAAGCAAGGCAAAAGTAGCAAGCTAGCAACGCAAAGCAAGTAAGCTAGAACGCAAAGCTAGCAAGCTAGCAACGTAAAGCTAGCAATCTAGAACCGCAAAGCTAGCAAGCTAGCAACAGAGTGATAGGATGTTAGCAACGCAAAGCTACCGAGATAGCAAAGGAAAGCTAGCAATCTAGCAACGCAAAGCTAGCAAGGTAGCAACGCAAAGCTAGCAAGCTAGCAACGCATATAGAGAAAGTTAGCAACGGAAAGCGAGCAAGCTAGCAACGCAAAGTTACCAAGCAATCAACGCAAAGCTACCAAGCTAGCAACACAAAGCTAGAAAGATAGCAACGCAAAAATATCAATCTATCAAGCTAGAAATTCAAATCTAGCAAGATAGCAACGCCAATCTAGCAAGCTTGCAACGCAAAGTTAACAAGTTAGCAATGCAAAGTTACCAAGCTAGCAACGCAAATCTAGCAAGCTAACACGGAAAGCTAGAAAGATAGCAACGCAAAAATAGCAATCTAGCAAGCTAGCAACGCAGGAGCACAAAGGTAGCAAGCTAGAAACGCAAAGCTAGCAAGCTAACAACGAAAAGCTAGCAAGCTAGCAACGCAAATCTAGCAAGCTAGCAACGAAAGCTTGCAAGCAATAAACGCAAAGCCAGCAAGAATGCAAGCAACGCAAAACTAGCAAGCTAGGATATCAAAGCTAGCAATTTAGCTATATATAGCTAGCAAACAAGCCACGCAAACTTGGCAAGCTAGCAAAGCAAATCTGGCAAGCTAGCAACAGAAGTCTGGAAAGCTAGAAATGCAAATCTGGCAATCTAGAAACGCAAAGCAGGGAAGCTAGCAGCGCAAAACTGGCAAGCTAGCAACACAAAGCTGGCAAGCTGCAACGCAAAGCTAGCAACCTAGCAACGCAAACCTGACAAGCAAGCAACGCAAAGCTGGAAAGCTAGCAACGCACAGCGGGCAAGCTAGCAAGGCACAGCTTGCAAGATAGCAACGCAAAGATGGGAAGCAACAAACGCAAAGCAAGCAAGCAAGCAAGCAAGCAACGCAAATCTAGCAAGCTAGCAACGCCAAATATGAAGTTAGCAACGCAAAGCTACCAAGCTAGCAACGCAAAGCTAGCAAGCTAGCAACGCATAGCTAGCACGCTAACAAAGCATAGCTAGCAATCAAGAAACGCAAAGCTGGCAACCTAGCTTCGCAAAGCTGGAAAGCTAGCAACGCACATCAGGCAACCTAGCAACGATCAGCTGGCAAAATAGCAACGCAAACCTGGCAAGAAATAAACGAAAAGAAGCAAGGAAGCAAATAACGCAAAGCTAGCAAGATAGCAACGAAAGCTAGCAAGCTAGCAACGCAAAATAGTAAGATAGCAACGTAAAACTAGCAAGCTAACAATTCAAATTTAGCAAATTAGCAAGCTAGAAATGCAAAGCTAGCAAGCTAGCAACGCCAAGTTAGCAAGTTAGAAAAGCAAACCTATCAAGCTTGCAACACAAAGCTAGCAAGCTAGCAACGGAAGGCTACCAAGCTAGCAACGCAAAGCAAGCAAGCTAGCAACGGAAAGCTAGAAAGCTAGCAACGCAAAGCTAGCAAGCTAGCAACGAAAATCTAGCAAGCTTGCAACGCAAAGCTGGCAAGATAGCAACGTAAACTTGCAAGATAGCAACGCCAAGCTTGCAAGCTAGCCACGCAAAGCTGTCAAAATGGCAACGCAAAGCTTGCAAGCTAGGAACGCGAAGCTGGCAAGCTAGCAAGGCAAATCTGGCAAGCTAGCAACGCATACCTAGCATGTTAGCAACGGGAAGATAGCAACCCAGGAACGCAAATTTAACAAGCTAGCAACGCAAATCTACCAAGCAATCAACGCAAAGATACCAAGCTAGCAACAGAAAGATAGCAAGCAAGCATCGCTAAATGGCAAGTCAGCAAAGCAAACCTGACAAGCTAGCAACTCAAAGCTGGCAAGCTAGCAACGCTAAGCTGGCAAGCTACCAAAGCATANTAGTACGCTAAGTTAGCAAGCTAGCAAAGAGAAGGTAGCAAGCTGGCAACGCAAAGCTAGCAACCAAAAAAAAAATCTAGCAAGGTAGCAACGCAAATCTAGCAAGCTAGCAACACAAAGCTGGCAAGCAAGCATCGCTAAATGGCAAGTCAGCAAAGCAAACCTGACAAGCTAGCAACTCAAAGCTGGCAAGCTAGCAACGCTAAGCTGGCAAGCTACCAAAGCATATCTAGTAAGCTAGCAAGCGAGAAACGCAAAGCTAGCTATCTAGCAACGCAAAGCTAGCAAGCTAGCAAAGCCTAGTTTGCAAGGTAGCAAAGCAAATATATCAAGCTGGCAACGCAAACCTAGCAAGCTAGCAACGAAAGGATACCAAGCTAGCAACACAATGCTAGCAAGCTAGCAACGAAAATCAAGCAAGATAGCAACGCAATGCTATCCGAGATAGGAACGCAAAGCCTCCAAGATAGCAACGCAAAACAAGGAAGATAGCAACGCAAAGCTAACAAGCTAGCAACGCAAAGCTACCAAGCAAGTTACGCAAAGCTAGCAAGTTAGGAATGCAAAGCAAGCAAGCTAGCAACGCAAAGCTGGCAAGATAGCAACGCATAGCTGGAAGCCTAAAACTGAATGCTTGAAATCTAGAAATGCAAACAGGCAAGCTAGCAATGCAAACTGGCAAGCTAGCAACGCAAAACTGAAAGCTAGCAACGGAACGCTAGCGAGCTAGCAACGCATAACTAACAAGCTAGTAGGATAGCAACGGAATGCTAGCAAGCTAGCAACGAAAACTAGCAAGATAGCAACGCAAAGATATCAAGCTAGCAATGCAAATCTAGCAAAGTAGCAAGGTAGAAAAGCAAAGCTAACAAGCTAGCATCTCAAAGCTAGCAAGCTATCAAAGCAAAGATAGCAAGCTAGAAACGCAATGATTGCAAGGTAGCAATGCAAAGGTAGCAAGCTAGCTACGCAAATTTAGCAAGTTAGCAACACAAAGCTAGCAAGCTAGCAACGCAAAGCTAGCAAGGTCTCAACCTAAAGCTAGCAAGCTAGCCACGCATTTCTAGCATCCTAGAAACGTAAAGCTGGCAAGCTAGAATCGCAAACCTGGCAAGCTAGCAACGCAAAGCTAGCAATCAAGCAAAGCATATCTAGCAATCTAGCAAGCTAGAAACGCAATGCTAGCTACCTAGCAACGCAAAACTACTAAGCTAGTAACGCCAAGCTAGCAAGGTAGAAAAGCAAACCTGTCAAGCTGGCAACGCAAAGCTAGTAGCTAGCAACGCAAGGTTAAAAAGCTAGCAACGCGAAGCTAGCAACCTAGCAACGGAAAGCTAGAGGTTAGCAACGGAAATCTAGCAAGCTTGCAACACAAAGCTGGCAAGATTGCATCGAAAAATGGCAAGCTAGCAACGCAAAACTTGCAAGCTAGCAACGCAAAGCTGTCAAGACAGCAACGCAAAGCTAGCAAGGTAGCAACGTAAAGCTAGCAAACTATCAACGCAAATCTAGCAAGTTAGGAACGTAAATCCTGCAAGCTAGAAACGCAAATCTGGCAAGCTAGCAACGCAAATATGGTAAGCTTGCAAAGCATAGCTAGCAAGCTAGCAACTCAAAGCTAGAAATCTAGCAAATCATTTCTAGCAATCTAGCAAGCTAGCAACGCAATGCTATATACATAGCAAGGCAAAGCTAGCAAGGCCAAGCAAGCAAGGTAGCAAAGCAAACCTATCAATCTGGCAACGCAAAGCTAGCAAACTAGCAAAGGTAAACTAGCAAGTTACCAACGCATATCTAGCAAGCTAGCAACGGAAAGCTAGCAAGTTACCCACCCAAATCTAGCATGCTAGCAACGAAAAGCTGCCAAGCTAGAAATGCAAACCTGGCAAGCTTGCAACGCAAAGCTGGTAAGATTGCAAATAAAATCTAGCAAGCTAGCAACGCAAAGCTAGCAATCTAGCAACTGAAAGCTAGCAAGCTAGCAACGCAAAAATTGGAAGTTAGCAACGCAAAACTACCGACCATGCAATGAAATTAACAAGCTAGCAACGCAAAGATAGCAAGAAAGAAATGCAAAGCTAGCAAGCTTCCAACGCAAAGCTAGCAAGCAAGCAACGCAAAGCTGGCAAGCTAGCAACGCAAAGCTGGAAGGCTAGGAACGCACAGCTGGCAAGCTAGCAAGGCACAGCTTGCAAGATAGCAACGCAAAGTTCCAAGCTAGCAAAGCAATCAAGCATGATAGCAACGCAAAGCTAGCAAGATAGCAACGCAAAGTTAGCAAGATAGCAACGAAAATATAGCAAGGTAGCAATGGAAAGCTAGAAAGCTTGCACGCAATTTTAGCAAACTAGCAACGCAAAGCTAGAAAATAGCATCGCAAAGCTAGCAAGATAGCAACGCAAAGTTAGCAAGATAGCAACGAAAATATAGCAAGGTAGCAATGGAAAGCTAGAAAGCTTGCACGCAATTTTAGCAAACTAGCAACGCAAAGCTAGAAAATAGCATCGCAAAGCTAGCAAGATAGCAACGCAAAGTTAGCAAGATAGCAACGAAAATATAGCAAGGTAGCAATGGAAAGCTAGAAAGCTTGCACGCAATTTTAGCAAACTAGCAACGCAAAGCTAGAAAATAGCATCGCAAAGCTAGCAAGATAGCAACGTAAAGCTATCAAGCTAGCCACGCAAATCTAGCAAGCTAGCAACGTAAAGCTGGCAAGGTAGAAACGCAAACCTGCCAAGCTAGCAACGCAAGGCTAGCAATCTAGCAAAGCATATCTAGCAATCTAGCAAGCTAGAAAAAAATGCCAGCTACCTAGCAATGCAAAGTAGCAAACTAGCAACGCCAAGCTAGCAAGGTAGCAAACAAACATATAAAGTTGGCAACGCAAACCTAGCAAGATAGCAACGGAAGTCTACCTACCTAGCAAAGCAATCCTAGCAAGCTAGCAACGGAAAGCTAGAAAGTTAGCAACGAAAAGCTAGCAAGCTAGCAAAGAAATCTAGCAAGCTAGCAAGGCAAAGCTGGCAATCTAGCAACGCATACCTTGAAATCTAGCAAGGTAGCAACGAAAAGATTGCATGCTAGCAACGCAAATAATCAAGCTAGAACGCAAAGCAAGCAAGCTAGCAACGCAAAGCAAGCCAGCTAGCAAGGAAATTCTAACAAGCTAGCAATGCAAAGCTACCAAGCTAGCAACGAAAAGCTAGCTAGCAAGCAACGCAAAGTTAGCAAGATAGCAACTCAAATCTAGCAATCTAGCAAGCTAGCAACTCAAACCTTGCAAGCTAGCAACTCCAAGCTAGCCAGGTAGGAACGCAAAGCTAGCAAGCTTGGAATGCAATTCTAGCAA
>NW_019735017.1:0-475 GCF_002891405.2 Cryptotermes secundus
CATCTGAGTTTTGCTAGTTGATTTTAGTTCTAATAAACAGCATGATCGTGATGCCATGGCTAACTGTTATGACATTGCACAATTGTTATGCAGTATGTAATTACGCTTACTCATGTTGACTTCTTCTATATCCATGTTCATGTATTCATGTATTCATGTTTTTGTAAATATTTATGTATGGCTACTGTTATGACATTGCACAAATGTGATGCAGTATGTAATTATGCTTACTCATGTTGACTACTTCTATATCCGTGGTGTTTTGAAAAAACCATGTAAGGATTTATGGAATGCTGAATAAATGTAATGTAATGTAATGTAACTTTTCAAACATATCTTCTGCCTCCATATCCCTGAAGATGGACATCAATCTAGCACACAGTACCAAATTTTCAGGCATATCCTCTACCTCCATTTTCCTGATAATGGTGGTGGTATGCTCCTCTCGAATGTCAGTTAACCCATACCAGATTGC
>NW_019735018.1:0-603 GCF_002891405.2 Cryptotermes secundus
TGAGACTACATAGCGTCGGACGGTAGAATGTTAGGTTAATGATCTAGACATGATTTGGAGGGAAACGGTCCGGGCCCAACTAAGCGCTATGCTGGAAGCGATAAGGAATTCCACGTCAAGGAGTACAGACGGTGTCTCGGCCAAGATTCAAACTGAACGGTATCCGATCCCAAATCTGATCCATCTCCGGTAAATTGTGATCGTCTCAGTTACGACGCCGTGCAGTCTCGTCGCTACGGAGGCAGAAGGTTCTTCCGAAATAATGGTAGCCACCCGAGACACTGCATAGTGTCATAACCCACGAGGTCATAATCTAAATTCCAACCGCTGTCCGAACCTCTAATCTCAATGTATCTTAATTTCTTTAAAGTCAATCTAAATATTATTTTAACCCCTCACTCATGGAGCTGAGCCCCTCATGAGAAGCAGCCATTTGTGCAATTACTCAAAAACTTCCAAATATTTTATGAATCCCGAAGGTTCATTACCCTGTTCACAAGAGCCCTTCACTGGTCCCTATCCTGAGCCAGATATATCCAATCCATACCATCCCATCCTATCTATCTAAGATCCATTTTAATATTGTCCACCCATCTACTCCTT
>NW_019735019.1:0-870 GCF_002891405.2 Cryptotermes secundus
CAGAATCCAAAAGCCAGAGTATGGCGTGGAAACACCTGGGATCGCCAACGAAGAGGAAATTCAAGACTCAATCTTCCTCAGGAAAGGTGAAGCTAACCGGTTTTTTGGGACTCAGAAGGGCCTATATTGGAAGGCTACCTGGAAAAAAGGTGTATGATCAACAGTGCAAGATACAGTGATTTGCTGGCCAACAATCTGAAGCCACCAATTCGCACCAAACGCCGAGGCCTATTGTCAAAGAAAGTGTTGTTGCATGACAATGCATGCCTACACATGGCTGGCCAGACCTTTGAAACCATTAACCATTTGTGTTTCGAGGTGCTGGAACGCCCTGACTACAGCCCAGATCTCCCCCCTTCTGACTATAATCTCTTTGGACCGCTCAAAGATGCTTTATGAGGTCGTCGATTTTCTATGGACAAAGAAGTGTGGGAAGTGGTGCATAAATGGTTGCTCGACCAACCGAAAACCTTCTAATTTTAATCGTTTCTTGCATCCTGTTGTGTGTTTAATCAATAGTAGAGTGAATTTACCGACTACACAACGCATTTTTATTATCACATTATCGCTACATGTTTCGACCTCAACAGGTCATCTTCAGGTGTATGAACACGGCTGTATAATTACACGCGGTCACATTCACCTTTCACTCGACCTCGTATCTTTTCCAGACTTACGCTCACTAATATAGCGAGTTCTTTCTATAAAACAAAGGTTAAAATTATTATTCTAATTTAATTGTTAAAAGTTAAAAGTTCGTGAATCGAGGTTCAATTCTTGTTACTGGTTACACTTTCACTTGTTTTTCGGTCTCATTTTTACTTGCGCTCACTACTGTATCTAGTTCTTTTAAACCTAGTTTAATTACTG
>NW_019735020.1:0-150 GCF_002891405.2 Cryptotermes secundus
GCGATCCGCTGTTTCAACAGTTCGTTTCCACGGTTATTCCTAGGCTGCGAACCGATGTTTCAACAGTTCGTTGCCACGGTTATTCCTAGGCAGCGATCCGCTGTTTCAACAGCTCGTTGCCACGGTTATTCCTAGGCAGCGATCCGCTGT
>NW_019735020.1:177-462 GCF_002891405.2 Cryptotermes secundus
CAACGATTTGTTGGTATTCGATGGACGACGTATAACACGTTACAGTATATTATATTGAATACAATCACTACTTTTACATGTTTTTACCTGTCACGGGTGTGACATCTATATAATAGGTATATGAAAGCACGCACGTGTTCGAATGCAACGTTGTATCAAAATTTCAAAGCAATTGGTGAAGAACTTTCGGAGATCTTCGATAAGACACAAACCAACATTTACGTTTTTATTTATTGCCTATTGTAGATTAAAGCAGATGTTAGGTTTCAATGCTGTTATTATCAT